>NC_135737.1:27120430-27307930 GCF_041903045.1 Epinephelus lanceolatus
ACCATATTCAAAACAAGAAAAAATAAGAGTACAGGCTTACAGAGAAGGTGTGTTGCTGTGTTGTGGGTTAACTGTGATCTGCCGGCAGAAATGCTGACGTATCAATCGACAGCCCCCAACTATGATATCATGGTATGAGAAATAAATCAAAGACCTAAGCATACAAAAGTATAGTCTGCCTGACTGAACTTTCGCTAGAGCTTCATTCCCATCACCCTCAGTCTTATGTTTAATGCTAATTGGCAAACTATGATGGATAACATGCTAAAGATGGTACATGATAAACATCAGCACGTTATGTTGGCATTAAAGTACAGCTTCACAGAGCTGCTATCTGTCTTGCTTTATTCTCCAGCCCTTTTCAAGAAGATAATTGGTCAAACAGTCTATTGGAGCAGTTGACCTACCTAAAAACGGGTCTTAATTAATTCATAATGAACAGCTTATAAACCCTTTATAGAGGGGTCTTTATTAGAAAATTGTACTGTTCATTGCGTAAACAGTGAGTTCTGAGATTGCCCTTTGGTTGGCCTTATGCACCGCTACTGTCGTCTGGCCGGAAACCTCTCTGCCCTTACAGACAGCCAGCGGTCCACAGAGAGTCATCCAACTGTCAGTACTCTGCACTGTTCCAGTCTCACGTAAGTCGGCTTTGTGTGCAAGCTGTGTGAGTGTATGTGTGCGTGTGATCGTCTTTTATCCCCCCTCATCATCACTAACAGGGTTTCCCAGGCTCTGGCCAGGAGAGTGTGGGTCACAGGGCAGGAATCAAACAGCAGAACAATGGAGAGCTTCCTCTACTTAACCTCCTAATGGGCTCTCAATGGCTCCCCTGGCTCCCTCAAAACTATCAGCCACTGGATTCACTTACCTCGCTACACCAACCAGGGTGTGTGTGGGGGGTCTGAGTGGTGTGGACGTGGCATACTGCAAAGAAGGCGTGCGTATGTGTGTGTGAATGAATGAGTGTAGGTGTGAGACATAAAGCCAGACCACAGACAGAAACACAGAGGAGGTCCAA
Organism: Epinephelus lanceolatus; assembly: GCF_041903045.1. Classification (NCBI taxonomy): domain Eukaryota; kingdom Metazoa; phylum Chordata; class Actinopteri; order Perciformes; family Serranidae; genus Epinephelus; species Epinephelus lanceolatus. The sequence continues at coordinate 27,121,452 of NC_135737.1, forward strand.
CTGTTTCTGATGAGCTATGTGTTTTCTATGTAACGACATGCAGGCGGTGGATGGGAGAGCTGGAAGTCTTACATTCTCACAGCCACCTACTCGTCACATGAAGCGTACGACCCGTTAGCAAAACACGTGTTTTCAGGTGTGTGCTTGTACTGACGGGTGCCTCTACTGACCGATGTAGATGTCAGCATATGTGAGTGCATAAGACTTTTGCGTCGAGGCACTCGGCTGTGCTAGTTACACTTCAATAATTACTTTCAGTGTGCGCTCCATCCCTGAGCACCTCGCAGCCCCCAAATCTGCAAAGACAAGTGGCCTCATTTATTTCCATGGAGGAAAATAATTTAGCAGTGTCGGGCGCTAACGAGCTAGAGCGGAGGGATTCCTAATTAGATTCACTTTGTTTGTGTCATTTTAATTACGTTGTGGTCCCCAGCAGTGGAGCCACCAGTGATCCTTCAGTCTCTTAGCTCTGCTGCCATGCATGCTACCGCGCCCGGTGTCCCAGAAGAGCTTTACAAAAACCAACAAACTGAACTCTCTTTCCTGTCAACCAAAGCTATGACAGGCCGGGGGTTAATGTTAATTTGTTGATTCTGTGCATGTTAGGCTGCTGTGTCACTTTAATCTCCGAAAAGCACCGCAAAGGTCACCATCTTCTGATGCAAACAAATACACCCTCTCTAAACTTTTTTTGGTGATGAATCATTATTTATTGCTGTAAATGAAAGGCATGGGAGACAGCTTTTCCTGCCTGTGTAGTCTTAAGCGGTGTGTTTATGTTCTGCTTTTGAAGGGAAAGCTTCACTAAGCTGAACCACTTTGAGGTTCCTTTTGAAGTATTCCCCGAAGACACGGTTGCTAATTATTTGGTGTTTCATGATGAATTCAGCTCAGTTCATTAGACTGTTTTAACTGATGTTGCTGTCTTAGATCCTGTCTGCCTCGTCGCACACACTGAACCATTAAGATAATTGAGTGATTAATTGATACCTAATGATCACCTAGAACCTTATGTTCTACTTTCATTTCAAACTTGACAATCTATTATGAAGTTATTACCTGCAACTTGTGTGTGTTTGTGGCAGAAAGTGACGTGAAGTATTCAAGTGAGTTTTCTGCAGCCATTAGATATGTGATGTGAGGTTTTGCCTCGAATGTAAAGGCCTCAGATGTATGATGTAAAGAGGTGTTTGCCTTATATCGGTATGTGAAGGTCTTAGATGTATGATGTGAAGTGGTGTTTTGCCTTGTATCAGTATGTAAAGGCCTGGGAAAATAAAATTATAATGGGTAGAAAACACCAAGAATTGACAAAAACCAAAGAGAAAGAGGAAGAAAGAAAGTGAAAGAGAGGGAAAGACGAACCCTTGAGGTGTTGCGGCGTCCCAGCAGTGGTGTTGTTAGCAAGGCTTTCATCCCATCTGTCCCATGTTGTGTGATAGTGATCAGTCTTCAGGGACCCACCTCCACAGATGAGGTCAGCCCTACCTGTCAATCACACTACACCGGGCCAAGGCCTGGCCTGCTGGGGTCACCTCAAGCAGGAGATCCCAAACCCCCAGACCTCCAAATTGGAAAGATGTTTGGATGAAGAGGACCCAAATAAGAATTTGGCCGAGCACTGCATTGTATCAAGCAACAAAGTTACAAATTATTCAATGAAGCTATTAATTTATCTTGGCTCAAGGACATTCCCCAGAGCCCCGTGATGGAATGATACACCAGTTTGTTGGCAGACGATATCTGAAATTTGATCTTCCAATCAAAACAATATTATCACATTGCATCTCTGTGATTGGAAAAGGCTGTGATTTAAAAGTGTGTACAACTATTTCATAACATGCTGCTCTTGAATGTCTGTGAATGTGTAATGAATGACCGATTAATACTGACTCTCTAGTGGACTTACAGACTTTGACAGTTTGGGAAATAATCTGTTGATTTATATTCAATTTGCATAAGAACAGAAGTGTAAAAACAACTACTATCATTTTAATGGGCTCAGATAGTTGCCTGGCAGTTGCCCAGAGCCATTAGATAGTCCAGCTCACATAACCCATCATAAAAACAGCAGATTGTCAATTTGAGATGTCATTTTTGAGCAGATTAAACTAACAAGATATAACGTGTTAACTAAGCCCCTTTTTTTTTTGCTGTTGAACATGGGAATGTCACGCCATTATTTCGCCTGCCCGTTCTTTATAAATGGTGCAATCGCAGGATTGGGGGACAAAGTTGTCGACTTCTTTATAGAAGCAACAGCCAACCACTGACAGGACGTGTGTGACGTTTTGATGTTGTGTTATGTGTCCAACCCACCACCAGGAGATTTAAAAAGTAGGTGGTAGCAGTTAGCAGCTAACTCAAGAACACATAAAGAACAACAGCCAAACTGTGGAGGCAATGAGTTCTGGGAGCTCCATACACTTTGAGCAGAGGCTGGGATTAGCTGCCATATAACAAGGACGATAAATGGTCATTTTTGTCATGTAATGCAGTTGTTATTGTTTAGAAAGTGCTGCCGATGCTGTTGTGGTACACACCTCACCCATCACGCCTCTTTTGCTACTGGAATGGCATACTGTCTAAAATCACACATTTGGGTTGCACTATGGGACTATGTAGTGGCCCTATAGCCGATCTCCGATCTCACCAGAAAGCACACACCTGTATTTCCCAAAATATCAAACTTATTCTAAACTTAAGTCAGTTGGCTGTCAGTCTTTTGGACGTGACACACTGCTGCATGTGTGTGTGTGCCTGGATGTCTATGTGTGTCTGCTAAAACTAACACAGCTGATGAGCTGTATAAACATCTGAGCTGATCCCAGATATCTCTTTTTGTCCAGGAACAACATTTGAATCAGTAGGACAATGCCTGCACAGAGGCTACACAGCTGTGTGTACACACACACTGAGGTCCAGCTCTACCAGGGTCATCACACTCAAAACACAACTTACAATCGCCAGAAACACTTTACAACAGGAAGACAGTAGCTCCACACCAGGGAAATGTTAATGTTCCTGCAGTTTTTGACATCTTTTCTCATTTTGTCATCGTTCTGTACAAACTCAGCACGTTCGGCAAGCGAGTGTGTCTTGTTGTCCTCTCGATGAGATGCAAGCAGTATGTTGTAATTTGTGTATGTCAGCACTGATTGCCATGCTGCATTATGCAAAATCCTGAATGTAAAGCAGCCCATCTGTGATTGCGACTTCTGAGTCAAGAATAAAGATGCAAACTGTGGGTTGGATGTACAAAGGCTGTATGTTTCTAATATGCGTGTATGCTGTGAAAACAGGACACAACTAAACGCACACATACACATATTGCTGTGATGGGCTGGCTGTTGACAGTGTGGGCCATGTGGAGAGGGAGTTGTCTGTTCTCTCACTGAAGCTTATGCTTTCTCTGTCCCTTAAACAGATACTTTATTAGAGCTAACCTAATGGAGATGACTGCACATACTTTCTTTAATCTTTAAACTCTGGACTTGCAATAACACACACACTGTTACTGTGAGGTGCCTTTATTTTGCTTGATGATACATTTTTTGACATCCAAATTTTTTCACAAGATCTGAACCCAGAAGTTTGAACCCAGAGATATACCTCATTTGTAGGCCAGATGTACAGCTCTTAAGAATTAATAATGGTAGCAATAATTTCCAGAGGTGGGTGTAAGTCAAACATGTGCAAGTCACATGCAAGTCTCAAGTCTTAACCTTTAAGTTTCAAGCAAGTCCCAAGTTACTGTGTTGAGAATTTAGCAGGTCAAGTCGAGTCCCTGCTATAGGTCAAGCAAGTCATAAGTCATATGAAATTCAGATGATCTGGTCAAACATTAGCTTTCTAGAAAACGTTTGACCAGATCATAAGCAAATAAGTTAGCTAAAAAGACACATTAATGTACCTTTCAGATTTTGTAGTGACAGAAGTTATGGAGGGACAGAAGTGATGGAGTTTGCATGTTCTCACTGTGTCAGCGTGGGTTTTCTCGGCGTACTCCAGCTTCCTCCCACAGTCCAAAGACATACAGGACTAAATTGCCCATAGGTGTGAATGTGTGCGAGAATGGTTGTCTGTCTCTATATGTTAGCCCTGCAATACCCACCTGTCCAGGGTGTACCCCACCTTTCGCCCAATGTCAGCTGGGATAGGCTAGTCCCCCTGCGAACCATAACAAGATAAGCATTTACGGAAAATGAATGTAGAAGTTATATGTTGTGGTGGTCTAGTCACTGATTTTTGAGCTGCAGTTCTTGTGTGCCACTGTTCTCTTATTACCATCAACATTATACTTGAATCCAAAGGCATTGGCCCCTGCTGGTCTCATGTTTCAAAAATAACTTTTTAATAGCTAGAAAAATGCTAATGTTTAATTTTAAAAAGTAAGCTTTTTTGAGTCATATGTCTTAGTTCTAAAGCCATGAATACAAAGTCAAGTCGAGTCAAGCAGGTCTCAAGTACTCAAATTTTCAGTTTGACTTGGGTCAAGTCCTGTAATTTCATTTATAAAACGTGCTACACTTGATCTTTTGATGGTTTGCAGCTTAAAAAGGGCCTTTCTGTCGTTGTACAAGACAACCTCTTGTGTTTCAAATATAACCTTTTTTTCTAGTCTTTGCATAAATGTTGTGTTTTTAGTCTTCTACTTGAATCTTTAAAGATGTGCAACTAATTCAGCGACATGCACAGCACATTATGAGTAATTTCATTACCAGAACACAATAACTTTAAGTCAAATTGATGCAGACTAGACTGACATCTGAGGACACCATTGATTAACTTATACGAGCTGGTGTAAGTGAGGGCTGGCTGAGGGCTTAACCATTCATTAATCATGTTGTCTAAGATCTGATCCAGAACAGTTTTCTCCGTGAATCGCTGTTAGATATTTTGAATAAAATACACAGGAAAATACAACAAAACCAGCTTATGAAAAATTCTTCTGTGAACCAACACTACTGTGTGAGCAATGTTGCTCTGTTTTAATCAAAACTTCACGGAGGAGAATAGACATTGAAGAATCTAAATGTCTAAAAATCTGTCATTTTGACGACTGTGATATTTGTATAATTAAAAAGGAGAGGGTACCGTCTACCCCATATATGATGTGACTGCTGCATTGATGAAATTATCTATCTTGAAATAAATTAATATGTTTATCAGGTACAGAGGACAATTTAATAACTCACCTGTCAAAAGTACCCGATTATGTCTGGGGAAACTGGCAGCTGATAATTACCCACAATTCATACCAGAGGTTTGAATCTTTGCAGAAGAAAATTGATGAAACACAATCTAAATTAGGTACAGTAATCCATTCCAAGGTATGATGGGAAAAGGCCTATGTAAGGTGGATAAATGAAAAAGATGCTTGGGTTAGATTTACATAACCATAAGAGCTCTTACAAGCTCAGTTTCATTCATTTGGCCGTCACTCTAAAGTTACACAGTTACTCTCTTTATGTGATCCATTAGGAACTGTTTTCTCCACAGAGTGACCACACACGCACGCACGCACGCACGCACGCACGCACGCACGCACACACACACACACACACACACACACACACACACACACACACACACACGCTCCAGTAGGACTGATAGGACTCTGTCTCATGTTCGAACCAGCTGGATGTGGAAGTGCCGTCCGCTGTCTTCTCAGGCCACACGCTAAGTGCAACCTCAGGTCTGTATATCTTACTGTCCTCTCACTATCAAGTTAACGCTACCTTGTCCTAATAGATCTCACTTAATGCATCCTGTGGTCATTGCCGGGGAAATAAATAGCAGCCCAAACCCACTCCCACTGTCTCACATATTCAAACATGAGCATGAAGACACCAGGCGTGCGGTGACTTGATGTGACATCACTCTTCCTGTTACTGAATGCCGTTTGTTGATGGTTACGGCAAATGTTAGCTGTCGACCTTTCACACATTATTCCAAGGTTGTCATCCATGTTGCTAGCTTTGTAGTCACCTGAAGTAAGTGTTAAAAAATACTTGCTTATATCTAGGGATAGACCGATATGGATTTTTTAGGGCCGATGCTGATACCGATTTTTTTCCATCACCCTTAGCCAATGACCGATTATGGACTGCCGATTTTCTTGAGCCGATATTTGGGGCCGATACTGCTTTTGCTCCCTCAATTTACATAAAAAAAAAATGACACAATGATAACAAATATTACAGGTCTCAAGTTTAAAATAAGAAACATTTATTGAACAGTAAAAAATACTAAAACAAGATGGAAAGTTGAGGTAGAACAGGTAGAATATTATTATTATACATTCAAATAAAAAAGAGTTCAGTGCTCTTAAATCTTCCAGTAATGTCTTTATAAAATAAACAAATATTTAAGCTGAAGCATAAATAAAACAACAGCTACTGTACACAGTAGGATTCAAGAGCTTTGTTCAACTTAACCACATACTTTCAAATGAAAAAAAGTGCCAGGGAAAAATAAATCCACGAACCCACGTGCGTATCGGCCGATGCCGATACAAGTAAAAAACTCAAATATTGGCCCGATATATTGGCCGGCTGATGTATTGGTCTATCCTTAATTATATCATGCTACATATTTGAAGCAGTTCTTCAAAGAAAGAGTTTGACATATTGGGGAATACTCTTATTTGCCTTCTTGCTGAAGTGAAGATTGACACCATAATATTTAGCTTGAGTCAGCAGCCATTTAGCCTATGCTGCATTCCTTTTGCCTGAGAAGTCGGAGGTTGGAGCTGGGAATGACGTCACACCCGAGTTGACTGCATTCCAGGACAACATGTCGGTAAACCATGATGGTGTAAGCAGTACCAGTTCTAGCCAAGTTAGCCATTGTTGCAATGTTTCCCCTGTACACATTTAGCAGCGACATTGCTATATGCATACAGGTTGCAGCAACTTTGCCACCAGTTTGTGGACAGGTGAAAAACAACTAGGTAGACATGAATGGTTTTCCCCATGCAGACACATGTAGTGGCTTTAGATGATGAGTATTGTCGTGTAACTGGCTCTATCACTCTTTGTTGCTTGTGCCACTGTTCCTTTGTCATACATAAACGTTCCAACATTTTTTGTCATTAAAGTGAAACATTAGTGGGTTACTGACTAGGACACAAATTTGTCATTTCAAGTCACCGAAAGGCCCAGACACATCAAACTGACGTCAAAGAACTAGTGGCGACAAACACCTCGCATTGCGTATGTCATGGCCAAAAAGTTGCACATGAACACACCACAAAAACTACAGCCAATTGCCAACTTGCACGCACATTTTGCACCTGTATGAGAGAAAATAACTCCATACATACACCATATTTGCCATTCAAAAAGGGAAATCGAAAGACAGACAGGGTGAATTAATTAGCCAGGTAGCACATTAACAAAACACACCAATGTCAAAAGAACAGAACAGATTTACCGTGTGCTAGCAAACATTAACAAGATAATCTTAGCTAATATAACAAATCAGTTTTGATCTCACGCCCTCTTGACTTAAAGGCATTTGTTGGCTTTCCTCACTTCCGTTTCTTCTTTTTTGTACTGAGTTGAACTGCCAGTTCATTCACCAGCAGGTTCCTCCATCTCTAAAGTTACAACATGCTGAATCAGCCAAAGAACAGCCGACATGGGCAGACTAGAAGTGCCAATAGTGCTGGACACACCGCAAAAACTAGGGCAACAGACACTCACTGACGGTCCAACACTGACCAACTGCCAGCCATCAGCTTTGTGCGTCAGGGCCCTAAAGATGATGTCACTAACGCAGCTGACTCAAATATGAGAAGCTCTTTCGCTCAAACGAGAATGTGATGAGCATTAACATCATCTCATCATAAAGCAGCCACTCTGCAGTGAAGTTTTCCAATGAGTGCTGGGATAGATATGTTCAGAGCTCTACATATGGTGGACAGCTGGACCTTTGGCTAGAGACAAGCCAGCAGAGAAGAGGCATGGCATGCGGCAGAGTTTTTAATCTATCTGTCTGTCTCCTCTCTGTTATTAACCTCACGCCCTGACAGCCTGCTCCCCGTGACACTGACCTGCTTCACCTAATGAGCTACCAATTACTACAAATTAGGCGAGAGAGAGGCCACTGCTATCATCCACTCCACACACTCTTCTCAACAGTTCTGTGGGATTTGGATGTAGTGGGATGCTCAGGTGGAATAAATAACGAGGTACACACACATACACACACAAAAAAATGTGATGGTGATGTGCATTTTGTATTTCTGGAGGTGTGATGTTCAGAGAGGATGCTGTTAACATTGTGTATGTGTTGCTGTGCTGCGCACTTAGCGCTGTGCCTTGGTGCTTTAGCCTGGCACCTCTAGTGAGTTTCAAAGATCATTTGTATTTGCACCTGCTCCTGCTGTGCTGTGTGTGTGTATGTGTGTATGTGTGTACACCCACATAGTTGGTCTTTAACCTTGCACACCTGGCTACTCTGCGAGACCAGCTTCTCTCTGGCCCTTCTCGATGTTTATTCATTTATTTATGGGAAGCCTGGAAATCATCGCCCTTGTCTTGGTCTCCTGTGGCAGCGAGGGAAGGCAGCCCAAATTTATGCATGGCAGCAGAAATTAATTAGGCATCATTTAACTCATGCTAATGTGTATGCATTGAATTTTTTTAAGAGCCCGCCTGTTAACTAATTTGTAAAAACTGTTTCACAGAAACGTCAACAGTCGGGAACAGACAGTGTCTTGTAGGCTATTTTCTCATACACAGAGAAAAATATGAAATCAGAGTGGAATAGAGAGAAGCCTTGAGATGTTAATAAACAAAGCTGGAGGAGGAGGAGAATGTGGCCTGCAGAGGTCACAGCGCTGGAGCCTGCTTCTCCTCTTCATTTAACTGTGTCCCTGGCCCTGAATGGCCTGCAAGCTACACACACACACATACACAAACACACACATTCATAGAAAGACGAAGAGAGTGGGAAAGTGAGATGGAGGGAGAGGAAAGGGAAGTGAGGCGTTTATTTGTTGCTTCGCTCTTAACAGGCTGCTGGTTCGGCACGGAACCCCCAAAGGTAGAGTTCAGAGAAAGGATGTGTGTGTGTGTGTGTGTGTGTGTGTGTGTGTTTGTGTTTTGAGCCCGCTGTCTCGGCGCTCTCTTTTGCCAGGAGGTTTCCAACAGCTCTTGTGTTATTAGTGGGCTCGCCGCTTTAACAGCAAAGAACACTGGTTGTCTGGTTTATAGAGAAAACCCGAGGGATTGTGCAACTTACATATATGCATCCATGTACAACATATACCACTTTGTGCATGATGTTCACATACACACTGTATATAAACACATGAAACTTCTACCCTGGTACACATTTACATCACTCTTTGGCTCACGTCTTTGTAGATGGTAAAAGTATCCAGAAAGGGACTGAAAAATAAAGCGCAGCTCAGACCAGAGCAAAATGTTACGTGAAATAAAATCCAACATCCAGCATCGAGTAACATGCCCCGTGTCATCTGACTGCTGATATCTACGATGGTTATCTGGCCATCTTGCTGTGTTCTGTTAATCTTACCCCCCTCACATTGAGGACTCTTAGCAGTGTACCGACAGCTTGATCAATAGGTCAGCGTGCTGACAGCGGTCCTCAGGGTCCGGGAAGAGGGAGAGGCTGGGTGGGTTGGGGAAGGGGGTAGTTAAGGGTGATCATGTATCCCACAGACACCAGAAGCACCTATGTAAGGTGAACAAAACCCACAAAACACTCACTTAACAGATGACCCTAACCTCAACCACCTAAGTACTCTGAACTCTAAAACCTGAATCAACAGGCTTAGGAAAGGTTACGGGAGCTGCGCCGCTCACCAATGGTGTAGCTTTCATTTCAACATACAGGGGCACATACATGTAACAGGGTATTTTGGGGTCGTCTGCTCGAACATTTTGAGCAATTGGGGGGCAATGTTGCAATATTTTTGCATGACAATATCATATCGATACACAGGAGCCAAATATTGATTTTTTTATTACATAAATTACAAATATTACAAATCCAAATTTAACTTTTTGTAGCCAACTAGACTAATTTGCTGCAATAAAAATCACTGACACAGATGGACAGACGTAAAACTTGACAGATGTTGACAAAGTTTTTCTTTGGGGGCATAATTTGCACTTACTATTATTGCAATACTCAGCAAGTCACGAAATGAGAGCCCATTTTGGCACTTTTTTTTTTTTTTTTTTTTTTAATCTGATAATGTTATATTGTGATTTAAGTATTGTGATAATATCGTATCGTGGGGCCTCTGGTGATTCCCACCCCTTCCATTGTTAATGTGAAAATAAAAGTTCCATGCTACTGTCACATTTTTGTCAGGGGACACAAATGCACATATTCTAAATCTTGAGGGGGACATGTCCCCTGTGCCCCCCCCCCCCCCCGAAATTTACACCTATGGCCTAGACCTGTAGTGTTTTTCCCTGGCCATCGACAGTTTGCATTTCACCCACTTTGATCTGGCCGTGTAAATTACTAGACACATCTTGAATTATTTCTACTCGTGTATTATTACACGGCCTGAGCATCCTCCCTGTCCTCACGCCTTTCTGCATGACAGACAAATAAAGTCTGTGTTAGGCACATGGGAGATGCCGGGACAGATAACCCCGCATTTACATTCAAACAGAGCTTTTGACAAAGCCTTAGCAACAGGCTCCTTAATCAGCGGGCTGGCTGCGCAGCCTCGGCCTGCCTTCTCCTCTCCTCTCCTTACAGCCATGATCTTGAGTAGGAGCTTTAAATTGGAAATTATTACACATTAAACCCTCTGCGCGCAGGCCAGGATCGAACTGGATCAATATCTTGCCCAGCACAATAAATCAGACGCTTTCTCTCCCCTTCTCTGTTTTCCCCTTTGCTTTTTCAAGTGGCTATAGGCCACTGCTCAACTGGAACATATTTAAATTTTCTTGTAACAAATTAATTCCAACATTTTCTCTTGATTGAATTAGGGCAAGTGCTGGTGCTGTCACAAGTGTTTGGGCTGCTCCTGGGGAGAGACAAATTGCCAGGCCTGGACACGGGTAACAAGCGGTGGTGTTGAGTCGCTGATAATCTCCCCACTAATTCTCCATTACAGCAAAATGAGGCCATAAATCTTCCTGACAGCTGATCGATGTAAACATTGTTTCCCCCATGATTGCCAGCTCTCCCAGCGGAGCTACTGTCCGCTCACAATCCGCTGAAATTACTCCCGCACCAGCCCTCCCTCCCTTCTTCTCCTCCCTGGAACTGGTGTGTGCGCGTTGGACTGGCCTGGCGGGGAAACCAAAGTCACTGCTGTCCTGTCGAGGTGGCCATCTAATTTTAGCTCAAAGCTTGATAAACAAATGGAAAATATTAATCAAAATGTCTCCCGTTTAACCACTGGCACAAGCAATTCTTTATAGAAGAATGATTGCTCTACTACCGTGTGGTCGCACGGTGTTGCAGGTTGAATGAAATGAAAAAGACTGTTGAGAAATGAAGGGAAGAAGAAATAGAGGGAATAACACACAGTCAAACAATGATTTCTTTTCTAAATGTAGCTATCACTCCTCCTCCTTCTTCCGTGTGTGTGATGGCATTAGGCAGAGTAAACGGCAGTGAAAGATTGAGTTGTCAAACAGTCAAAGCACAAGGCTCGTTATCAGCGTGTTCACTGTCTGATAATATTCTACACCATTATTAAAATCCAATATGCATGCAATTACAGAGACAGGGATGCTGTTAAAACGGGACGTCTGGCTGTAATCACAGACAGAGAAGGCCATTTTAAGACATGCCACTTTAAGAAATCTGTTAAAATGGCATGTATAAAGCATTTTGGATACTTATTTTATTCACATACAGCAATAAACAGTTGAGGACAATAAAACTAAAATTGGTTTCAAGTAAAAAACCAGAGGGTATACGGTTGTGGGCAGATACTGACTGCTTCATTTGTTATTTTTCTTTATCGTATTATCTTCTTGATCTTTGTCATTTCTCAAAGATATTCCTGTGTGTCGGTATCCGTGCTGCTCGCTGAAATCTTGCTTCTGGCATGATTCTCTATCTGTGCGTCTGCTCCTAATTGGTTGGTTATTTACCACAAGTGCTGAACAAGAGTTACCCTTCTCTTTCAAGAGTAAGAGAGCTGGTCAAGGCAGCTCTCAAAAGTTTGATATAGAGAGACTAATGTGTGTCCTTTTCTGAGACTTCTTTCTTTCCAGCCTCTCAATTGCACCACCGCCGTATCTTCTTGACAGGGTCAGGGATAGGGTCACATCTGCACTTTAAACTCTGTTGCCAGTTTATGAGGTACATTTAGGTAAAACTAATGCAGTCCAATTGAAGAGTCGTGCAATAAAACCTGGGTTAACTTTTCCCAATGCCAGCGATCCATTGTCAGCTTTATTTTTTTCATATTACTGAACTAAAATATGGTTATTTTGACCCGGTGTTAAGACACAACAATCTCAAGTTTTACCTCAAAACTGTAACAAATGCATTGTTAACTTTACAAAACAATGTGCATATGATGTTCAAAACTGCAAAGAATACACGTTATTAATAGTCCAAAACACATAATGTTGTGAAAAGAGCTATAGTAGATTAGAACATATTGCAACCATGCTTTGTAGTTTTGGTAAATAACCCAATAGTGATATGAATTAGAACAACCCATTGTCTTGGGTTTGAATAGTGACACAATGGTTTTCTACTTACTGGTACTGGCTTAAGTTGACCTAATATTTTGTTGATGCTATATTGACCCAGTTTAGGTATACATAATAAACTGCCAACTGAGTAAAGACTCTTCCAGCAGGTGTTTGTGCCAGTCATTTCCTGTAAATATGCTTACAAATTACATCCATATTGGGCAAATCTACACATAAACCTCACCATGTCCACCCAGTGCCAACATCCTGTGCTGATACAGGAGCCAGCATGGTGAGGGTGAGGAGGTGGGGGTGGTAAATGGGTGTAAAGTGCATCAGATTTTCATGCAGGTAAACAGTGTTAAAAGACTGTCCTCCCCTCAAACAGCGACACCATAGGTTGCTTGTAGAAGCAGCTTATATGACCCATATTTATGTTTAGTGCTGGCGGCAACCTCTAATGGAGGAAAAGGAGCTTGACCCAGGAGACTGGGGCTTGTGTCCCGTGTGAAACCACAAGTCAATGTTGTGTTATTTTAAAATACATATCTATGAACTTAACATGACATTACATACTTAATGTCAACAACCTATTACTGGTAGGGTGCTTATTTAGGAAACACTCCTGTGGGTCGTATTAGTATTAGGAGGAAAAAACAAAGCATGTGGTAGTATTGGTTGGAGGACTTGTAGGGAGCTAACATCCTGTTACAGACTAGCTATTAACTTTTTCCCCCACTTTTTTTTTTTTTTTTTTGGCCACTTAGGGGTAGAAGAAACACTTTGTTAACACAATATTGACATATCATCACCTTTTAAGTTAAGCTTGTTAGCAAACAGTTGCTCATTTAATCATCCAGCAGATACAGAGCAACATTATCATTCATGTACAGTTGTGTTCCTGGTCACTTGGTGAATGTAAGTCTCGTATTTAATCTCTTTCAGCTCTACCAGCTCTATCAGCTCTATCTAGTTGGTCTCTACCAACTCCTAAGGGAAATATTTGGCTTTGCTGTGTTTACCAGCTAGTCTCTAAAGCGCCTTTCCCATTGGACAAAAATACCCACTAACACCCACTAGTGTTGCACGGTATACCGGTACTAAAATAGTACCGCGGTACTAGAGTATTCCAAACGGTACTATACTGCATTTGAAAAATACTGGTACTTTGTAATTGATTCAATTCATTAATTTAGTTAATTTATTTTACTCATTTACGCACACAAACACCTTTCTTGTTCCTATTGGAGCACAGATTGCGCAAGTGGTGTGTATGACAACACCTGTATCAACATTCGCAGCAGGCGCATGTGAAAAAAGACAAGAGAAAGTCTGCCTCGCAAAGGGAGACAACACGAGACAGCACCAACTTGGTGGAACATTTGAGTTACCAAACCGTGACGTCCGTACCGCGGTACTAACCGAACCATGATTTTTTTGGTACCGTTACACCCCTACTATTTATTGTTTTAAAGGTTTGTATCCAAAAGGACTTTTCCTTAGGAAAAGTACCGAAGAGTATCGAAAAGTATCAAAATTCATATTGGAAACAAAGATTTTGGTATCGTGACAACACTAACACCCGCTAACATCTGACTTTTATATTTAATGGAAAAGGTTACATTCGGCATTTACTTCCGGGACAGTGACTCTGCGGTAGTCATGGGCATTTGTCTGCTCCAGTTATAATCGACTGCGATTGGTAGTGATGAAAATAATTTAGCCCCTTTGCTAGCAGAATGCAATGACAGGCTGCTTCAAAATACCGTTCTTGTCTGTTTTGTTTTTTGGCCCGTTCTTGAGGTCAGAAAAACAGAAGGTCTACTGGCAATGGGATAGGAGTTGCTTACTTTTTAACGGGTTTTCCCACCTTTAAAAAACCTGCGTACACATTGCTAATTTTGGTGGAAAAGGGTATAACTGTGTCTGTCTGCCTTTGATGCTGTGCAGGTAGCATACTGTAGGTTTTTGGAGCCCTTTCTCTGAAAACAGCTGCCTGCCACGGCTAAACGTGACACTGTTAGAGTGGTGAGAGTGAACACAAACATTAAAGTTGCTTACCAGACTGTTAAACACTGAGCTGAAACTCACTGTAAAGCATTTTTGATTCATTGTTACGATAAAGATATTGATTAGAGTAACCAAACCTTAGAAGCCATGTGCAGATACTGTTGAAAATGAGAGCTGTAGCCAATATTGCCACAGTTAAAATGTTGGCAGTGGATATTAAGAGACCTCTGTTATTTAAACTTATTCCAGGGTTTTGCAGAATTGTCTAAAATAAATGTTTTTGTCTGTCTGGCGATAGAATTGGTCTGCCTTGGTATGCGTATCGTCGTTAGTTTTATATTCTACTAGGCAATTTTGTTTTAGAAACTGTTGCTACTCTTTAATCCAGATACCCTCTACTTTGCAGCTAATGTACAGCCTCTCCTTTCTCTATCCATTCAGTCCACTTTGGCTGCCTGTATATGAGCATTTATGAGTCCTGTGACCACGGAGCACCCAGGGGGCATGTGCGACAGACTGGGAGACATCCTGCACTGGCTCTAAAGGTTATTCGGGCCAGCACTCCATTGCAATTGGTCCCTGTCTGGCTCTGTCACTAGCATTATGACTTCATCACCCTCGAGAGGAGAGGAAGAGAGGGAAAGAAAAACAGTTTGCACTCATCCGTCAATGTCCATCTCAAATTACAGCTCAACCAATCACCGGCGAGGATCAATAGGGAGCGGCTGGGCAGGTTGGGGAGGGATGAAGAGAGGGAGGGAGGGTCTGAAGATGCCCGCTGAAAGACAGAAGAATAACTGATCAATACGGAAGGATGGATTTTGTCATTTTGAAAAGGGCTGTCAGAGGGTCGTTCACTCCCACCTGCTCAGAGCTATATCCTCCAACTCAGGCTTCGGATGACACATCAGTCCATCAAGTCGCTCCGGCCCAATCCTTCTTTGCCTCTGCCTTGTTCACCACCATCACGCCGTTAACATAAATCATAACTTTGGAGATAATGACACTCGCAATGAGCGAGTTATTTTCATTGGCTGTCAATTTGCATAGATCAATGCTACACCTTCGGAGGGCAATCTCATGGTTCGTCTCATAATTACAAAGCAATTTCATTATATCATTTCATCCTACGCCTCCTCCACATTCCATGTCACAATGTGTGTCGAGCCTGACCCGTGCTCTCCTCCACACACGAGGAGAGGAATACAATATACACTGCCGGTGCCAGTCTGTGTGTGTGTGTGTGTGTGTGTGTGTGTGTGTGTGTACGCTGGGTGATTAAGTCAAAAAGAAACAAAGATCTTCTTTATTGGGATGCTCTCTGCTGTAATGGTTGTTTGATTGGAAGCCAGTGGCTGTATTGACAGGTGAAGTGAACTGATTAATGGGGGCTTAAGCCAGTAAGGATAACAGTCCTTCACACGGCTTATTTAACTCTGAAAGAGTGACTGATAGTCCACTGCAGGGGTGTCCTCTAAATCACTCCCCACTGAAGCCTCTAAACACGGTAACGGAGCCATTTATGCACATCTCTTCAGGAAACATTGATTTGGAGGATTTTAATACAACCCACTGCTTACTTTTGTTCTCAACGTGTGGATGCTTCTACTACCACTTGAAGCTAATTATAACCAGATAATGAGAACCATGAAAATGTTCGATATTCAATCTTAAGGTCAGAATAGTTTTTAATTCTAATAGCTTACATAATAGGGGATACTTTTTTTCCCCAAAGGCACCAAGAAACTCAATACTAAAAGAAATATGCGTTCAGCAAGAAGTAATTACTTTCTGGGTGGTAATTAATAACCTTAATAGTAACCCTGGGTCAAGAATGCATTGATACTTTTAATTTAGAAGTTAAAAATTATTTAAAGTATTACAAAGTAGTACAAAGCACTTCCACTATAGAACCACTGTACCTTATAGCCAGCGCTGGGCAAGCTGTCTATTACAACCCATCGTATACTGCCGAATGCTAATCATTTGACCTAAGGTGCAGAGTTTTAAAGTAAGGCCAGAGCAGTAAAAGGAAAAGTGGTTTTAGTCAAAACAAAGCGTGCAGAGGAAGTGAATGAATATAGAGTATCAGTATTATGTCTGTCATGAGGGTCAAAGGTGACTTGTTTGGGGCTTGGTTGAAGCTCTAGTTTCAATTCAGTGGATCAGAATAGCTCAAATTGACACCAAGACCCATCTGCCCACTGAATTAATCCTCCACTCTCTTCCATTTGGCTGTTTTTTTGTTTTCTTTATCAGCTCCATCCATTTCTTTATTCATTCAGTTGACTTTTGAAAGGGGAGAGGTGACATGTCCTGGGGCATGTATGTGTTTTTTTAAAAAAATCCAGCGATTTCAAGTGTAACATTTGCAGACTGCAGGGTCACTGGCAGTTATATTTTCCCTCTCCCTCCTCTCTCTCTCTCTCTCTCTGTGAAATCGATCGTTTGTTTGTAAGGAGCTCAAACAGAGCGGGAGAAGGATTCAGAGCTCTGCTGGCAACGCGAGCAGAGCAGAAATGCTGCTGGGGAAAGAGGCAGGCAAAAGTCAGAAAACCTCCCCACTCTCACCGTCAGTGCACATGACCTTGGGACCAGAGCGAGCTAGCGAGTGAGCAGGCGGAGGAACCGCCCAGCATGCGTTGGTGCATACACAGAGGAATTCGGAAGGCAGAGTGGAGTGCGGGTCTGCGAGCCCGAGCCCTCTTCTTAAGTGAGTGCAAATTAACTGAAATAAAACTTTTAAAGGTCAATATAAATTTGATTTGTTGTCTACATATAAACGTTAATAACATTAGAACAAAGTTCCCCTGCTCTTTGAAAAAGGCTGCTCCGTTATGTTAATCTGTTTGGCTGTTAAACATGAAGGGCAAGCAACAGGTGAGGAGCCTTTGTGTCTGTGGCCCCGCAAATAGAGAGACTGTAGCGAAACAAAGACAGTAGTCGACAGTAGCTGACACTGGCTATCAAACAAACAGCACAGAGAAGATGTCTGCCAAGGAAACAGCCTCTGGTGAGAAACGCAGAATGAAGGAAAAGGGGGAGAATAGAGCGATAGCGAGAGAAGATGACAGAATGACACACAGGGGACAGACATGTTTGTTTTTGTGTGTGTGAGCCTGCCTGTGTGCAGCAAACACGCTACTGTGTGTGTACACTCTCTGTCTCTTCCTCTTGCTCAGTCATAGCCGTCTCAGTGGCGACTGAGGCGGTGGAGCCCCACGGGGGTCAGCCATGTAAGGAACATAAAAGGCCAATTTAATTTAGCACGTCCGCGGCTACAAAGTATTTTAATTCCGACAGCTGTGACTGAGGAGTTAATATTTGACTTGTCAGAAGTGGGGCCGGGGCCAGTGAATCATTGTAATTCTCATTAAGAGGCTCTCCCCCAGCAGCACCCTAATGCAGAATAATGAAAGTCAAGACGGAGTGAGCTTCTAATGCCAGTTGAGGCCTATCTTTTAATATTCCCCTCTTGATGGATTAGGGAAGCGGGAAATTCATCTTGGATCATAGGGCCTAATTTAATAAGGGATCATTCCAGGAGTATTGCATTTTATAATAATGTCATTTAAAGTGTCGTCTTCCATTTTTACTGTCCCATATGTATGCTTATATAATGGTGCCGGAGGGATGTGTTTTTACAGTGCTCGGATCTCTTCTGTGTCCACACACCCCCTCCAGACCACACTGCACTGTCTCTCCGCGGTCTGCAGGCTCTCAACTCAGGTTTTCATTTCATATTTTGGTCATAGAGCCAATTGAGCAAGCAGTTATGAGAAGTTCAGTTACTCCAGCATGTTGCTCTTTCCCCAAATTATTTCTAATTGTATTTAAGGGAAATCACTGTGATATGAGTGTTGGGATTGTAAATATCACCCAAAGGAAATATTATAAAGATACATTACATTTGCTCCATCACAAGCTCCTAAAACCTCTCTCAGAGAGGCAGCGCTATATTTATCCGACCCACTCACAAAAGAAAAATGTCTTTTAGGGAATAAAGTAAACAAACGTGACTAATATGAAGAAGTGTTGACGTTAGCAGCGGCACAGAGAGCACACAATTATACCTCGTAAAGGCTGGTATGAGTGAAAAATGCTGAATGTTAATGAAAACGTTTCTGCGAATGCATTCCTGTTTTTTATAAACATGCAAGGCTCAGCAGGAAAACAATCTCAATGCAATTTTTGTCATTTAGAATTTTCAATTTTGCACATATAACATGTTAAACAAGCGTTAAACCAAGATAACACAAAAAGATTATAGTAATGCTTTTATTAGCAGTGGAGCAGGTCTGTATGTGGTGCTCTGCGGGCTCAGAATGTCATATTGCGTATGGTTTTGCATATAACCTGCCACCACAATAACATGTAATATTGTTTATTGGTTGACAGCAAATAAAATCTACCTACCAGCACCTGTAAAGCTTACAACGGACATATTATAGTATTTTGTTTCTTTAGTCCATAAAAAAACTGATGAGTAAGAATGAAAATTTACCATTTTGGGGAGGTTATTTGCTGGACTATTTCTGGGCCGGGTGCAGTGATTTCCTCTAGTCTAAGATGGTTGCCTAGCAACTGCCCAGAGCCATGAGATAGCCCAGCTAATTTTCCCTTTAGGCCCAGACACACCAAACCATCACTAAAGAACTTGTGGCAACGAAGGCCGACCATTGTGTTGCCTCATTTTGCCAGTGGTTCAGCCATCGTTTGAAGAGCATGTACGCTCTGCGCCTGCATGAGAGGAAATAACTCTCCATAGCAGCAGGTGACGATAGTCTGTATTCATCATTAAAATAGGGAAACTGGGAGAACGACAGGACGGATTCAATTTGCTAGTTAGACAGTTTGTACACTAACAACACAACCTGATGCTGAAGGATGAAGTGATAATTACAGTGCACTAACGAAGAATATCACAAATGGTTACGATCCATTTCTGTTGAAGAGCTCAATGGCTAAGAAAAACAGTCTCACCTGTTACGATCTCATGCCATCTTGACTTTAGTAATTTGTTTGCTGTCCTCACTTCCCCTTGTGTTCTCGTGCTACCAATCAGAGTGATTTCATCAACTCTCTTACGCCGAGTGTTCAACATACTAAATTGGCCAAAAAATCCCAGACGAGGGTCGACTAGTGCCAATGGTGCAGAATACCCCCCCAAAACTAGGGCAACAGACAATCGCCGGTGATCCAGCATTGACCAACAGCCAACCATTGGCTCGGTGTGTCAGGGCCCTTACGCTTCAGAGGTAAAGGTAGGTGGATCTTATTACCTTTGGACAGAGCCAGGCTAGCTGTTTCCTCCATTTCCAGCCTTTATGCTAAGCTAAGCTAACCAGCTTCTGGCATGGCCTTAAATATATTGTACAAACATGAAGGTGGTGTCAATCTTCTCATCCAACTCTGCATCAGAAAGCAAACGAGTACTGACCAAAAAGTTGAACTGTTTCTTTTTTTTATCTCAACATCTACCTCCCACCTTCCATTGTCGTAAAATGGTGGCGAAACTAATCGTAAATTCATCTGACAATATATAATACAATAACACCACAAACTAGTGCCTCTCTGATAGTCTCATCAACAGCTAAACATTAAAAGCTTCCTGATAGATATGTATAAGGAGATATATTTATGATGATGCTGTTACATTGACTGTAGTGAAGAAAACTCAATTTCAGGACAGAAAACCAGGCTGTCATAAGTTACAGTATAAAAGTTCTTGTCATGAACCATTGCAGATGTTTGAGTCATTATATTCTATCTTAAGATTAGCTGGCATGCAATTTTAATCGACTCCTGTCCCCAGCATCTCTTAGGTGGTCCTACAAGAGCACTTCCAGCACACAGTGCGTTACATGTGACCCTTTTAAAGGGTCCCTGTCATCATTAAGATAAGAGGCAGTCTCTCAAACATGCTTTAGCTCAACAAAGTGCTTCCTCTTTGGCACACTCATGTCTTTTGCACCTCCTACTACTTTCTCCAACATACTCTTCTCGCTATCTTTTCTGCTCATATCACTGCCCTTATCCTTCTAACTCTGCTGTCTCTTTCTGTGGGACTTTCTTTATGTCTGCCCCCCCCCCCTCCACATTCCCCTCTCTTTAGTCCACTGAAGTCCAAATTCAATGTCAGTCAGTCAAAGTCACAATTTCAAATCTAGTTCATGAATAGTGCTGCCGGTTGAGAGATATAGTTGTTTTCAATCCGCTTGCTTCCTTCCTCTCTATAACACAACCAGTTATCTACCACAGCAAGTGTCAGCTATTTTAGGATGCATGCGATATTCATTCTCTACACATGTGTCACTTCCTTGAATTTTTTTTTCCATTGCAAAACAAAAAAGGGAGGAAAAGTTTTGCACAATGCACAGACCGCAATCGGGTGTTAAACTTTTAAAAGATTCAAATTCTCGTTGAAGCTGTTTTCCATTCTTCCCGGTGTCTGATTTGCAAGTCCTAGTCATTGAGGAAACCACTGAGTAAACACTATCTTGCATCAAATTGTGTGTAATACCAACAGCTACACTGACAAATTCGAACAGCCGCTTTCTTTGTTTAGTTTATATCTAGAGGATTAATATAAAGAGTCTGAAAAACAAGAGTGTGAGAAACTCAAAGAGACAGCGAGAGACTGTCACACACTGAGAAGCAGCGATATCACAGGAGGGAGGGAGCGCGAGAGAGGGCCAAGTTGCAAGATCTATTTTTACATCCCATTTCAGAATGAGATAGTGTCCTTCTCTCACACCTCCCGCTGTGGAGGAAGCTAATGCAGGCCTATTTAATTAGACGTTGGCAGATTGTTGAGCCAACACTGTAATCCAATAGAACGTCGCACCACTATGGGGTCCTGCCTCCTCCGATGCCTCCTTGGCCCCATAATGCAGCTCAGTCAGCTCTTCGCATTTTGTCTGCCCTTCTCTCAGCTTGTGACATCAATTTACATTAGCCTGCATTGAAACAAGATGCATTCTTCCCACCAGTGACTCACCCAAACACACACACACACACACACACACATACACACACACAGCCCACTCAACCTACTCCTCCCAGTTGAACTTGACATGGTCCCCCACCATTATACATTACCTTTCATGCTCATCTTATTAGCCTATAATAAGGCATGTGTACATGTGTGCATGTGTGCTTCTGTGTGTGTGTGTGTATTTATCTTCCATCCTCCAGGAAGGCGACTTACATGCACTTGCCTGAGGAGTAAATTACCATAGCAATACAGCTGTCAATACTGCTGTATCAATGAGGGGACACAAGTGGCAGGATCAATGAAAACATCTGAATAAGACACCCTGGATGACAGACACTTCCCTGCTTTAAAATTCTATTACTGCTAAAGCGCTTGACCTCTTGCTCCCATATTCTGCTGCCCCACAGACTTATTAATATACAGGAGGATACTCGGGATAGGTAAACTTTAATTTTCATGGATAATGCTTTAACAGTGAATTAAAGGATGCATACAGTAAGTGATTGCATAATGACTCATTATAAGGATTACTACAATCTCATGTGACGCTGGAAAAAAATAAGCAGGAGTTGCTTATGTGGAAATTAAAACGGCAATGAAGGCATTCATCCAGCAGTGTAATATTTTCTTAAATATTTTTGAGACATTTTGCCTTTAGTTTATATACTTGAAAGGCAGGAAAGATGCTGTTTACACTGTACAAAGTATTACATTTAAATCATGCAACCATTGATTGAACAATATAACCCAGTGGTGGAATCCAACTAAGTACATTTACACAGATGTAAGGTACTTATACTTTACTTGAGTAGCTCCATTTTATGCTACTTCATGCTTCTACTATTACTGCTTACTATTTTCCATACAATGAACTTACATGATGCACTGTTACAGATTTAACTACTCAAAAATATATATAAAATAGCTCAAATTAGCTCCACATCCACTAAGTACAACAGTAAAATGCCATTTACACATTAATCCATTTCAAAACTGGGAGGTACGCATATGAAAAGGGGGTTCAAGAGTCCTCCGTCAGAATTTTTTTACCATCAAACACTTAATATCCTGCATTCTAGTGAATTTAAAGGTACCAGTTTCTGCCTTTTATGCATCAAATTACAGTATAACTATCTTTAATTTTGTCAAAATAAAAGTCCTCTGTTACATTCATGTTTTTAAAAGGGGGACAAATGCATATTTTCGAAATACTTAAGGAGACATGTGCCCTGCTTCCCCCACAAAAATCTACACCTATGAATGCATCATGAATAATTAAAAAAAAAATCCAGTAATGTAGATTTTAATAGAATATAGTCACAGGGACTGTTTTCATGCATTATGAGTACTTTTACTTTTAATACTTTGACATTTTGCTAACAACACTTATATACTTCTTACACTTACATCCAGTGTGTAGTGTTAAGGGGCATCAATTGGCAGAAATGGTCTCTAATATTCATTTCACTTTGAGAATCGGTGTGTTATAGTTACCTTAGAATGAGCCATTTCTGTCTACATATGGAGCGGATCGTCTTCCATGGAGTCCGCCACGTTCTACAGTAGCCCTGAACGAACGAATCTAACACTGGCTCCAGACAGGGCCATTCACATTTTTCACGTTGGCCATTATAGTTCTCTTCCACTTTCAGTTCTGCAAACTCATGGCTAGAGTCCACTGAATCTGACACACTGTACCTTTAAGTGACATTTTTTTTAATGTAGATAGATTATATTTAAATTGCAGTGTTGCTACTTCTACTAAAAAGTGACAGTAGAAAGCTGACAGGAAACAAGGGAAGGGAGATGGGGGATGATGTGCAACACTTCGCCAATTTTTTTACAGTGTTTTCTTTATACTTCTCTTTCTTTACACAGCAATAACTGCTTTCAGACAGCATAAACAACGTGCTTGTGGAAAATAGTCAATAACAGATTTAAGTTGTCTGATCTTTGAGAAATAGTTTCCCTATATGTCCCAAACTAACTTGAACAGATGGGTACTACAGAATGGTTTGCATATTTAATGAGTCTAAAGAGACCAAATCTTAAGTTTTCAAACATAAATCATCAACTTTACATCATCATGTTGAATATGGCACCTTGTCAGCTTCCTCTGGATGCTCCCCGTAATAAACTTTGCCTGCTGACGGGTTTTCCAATAGTTCTGGGCAATTTCATATGATGAATATAACATATTGTTAATGTTTACAGATTCCTTAGGTCGCACTCTGACACGATCACAATGCATTTCTCATAAAGTTTTGATGTGTTTGAACGCAACTACTGAGTGAAAAAGTGTAAGTAAATTGCGGCCAGCGAATCCATCATAGAGTTGTATGTTTTCTAACATCACTAAGATGTATTGATTTTTGTACTGCACATACTCAGATTTATGGCTATGTGAAAACAACTAACAGCTTTATGAGTATAACATTTACAGTACACAGGTGATTGATGCTTGCACTGAAAACCAGGGGCTATTTTCCATCGCATCTAAACTTTGCTTTGACCACACACGTCTGTCACAAGTTCAATGAGCATTCAAATGCGGTTGACAGATATATAAATGGTCATAAATGCCTCCCTGGACAAAATGTTGAAAAAGTGTTTAACCCCGGAATGAATGATCCTGGACCTCCCCGGATTTAGCCACATTAAAAAGACACTTGAGCATCCTGATACAAATATTGGGTGATTTGTCGGCTTTTTTGTCATTTCGTGACATTTTAAAATGACATTTTGTAAACTACAGACAGCGTGAATACAATCAATATGAGATGAGTTAGGCCTGTGTTTCCAAGAGGCTTTTTGTAATTTAAGAGTCTGTGTACAAACATCTGATGATTGAAAAGCAAGTACTCGATTATACTCACACACAGATGATTGGATCTTACCAGCTTGTAAATACAGAGCGGCATGGGCCAAATGTTTAACATTTACTGTGTGCCCCTCATCACTCTCCCTCTCTCTCTCCCTCTCTCTCTGTCTTTGCATTTCGTTTTGTTCTCTTTTGATCTGAGACCACAATGCACACTCAAAAATGCACACAAACTCACCCAGCAGTGCATCCAGAATGCACCAAATGTCACCTTTTTTTCCAATGGAAACAATAAAACCCCCTCAGAGCTACTAATGCCCACAGGCCTCAACACATACACCCTTGTTATGTCTTCTTCCCAGGGCAGGGAGTTATACATTATGTTATCTCCCTAATCTGCAAACCAGCTGCAACTGGAAATGAATTAATAACAAATAAAATGCACCCAGTACATAAAAATGTGTAGATTGCCCTGGGGCACCTAAACAGGAAACAGTGAAACAATTAGACTTTTTGTTTTGTTCTGACCTCTGTTTTGTTTTGTTCTATTTAGCTGCTGAATAGAAGGAGCTGGAGATAGAGACTGTTGTTTTTCTCTGTCTGTAATCACCACAGTTAAGCCTCCCTGGTCGTGGCAGGGGTCAAATCTGTGTGAACACCCACTTTTCATCCTACAGTGAAATTAAATCCAGTGTTACAGTCGAGCTCTATGAATGCTGTAATTCTCCGCTGAGTGCAACCCACACCAAGTGCTGCGGTTAGCCACCCAGGCCTATACGGTGCACGCATGTGATAACAGGCAGCGATATGGCGTCCTAATTGCTGGCCTGAGTGCTATTGGAGGGAGTTTTCAGCAGGTTTCTTTTTCACTTTCGCTCCATTTGATGTCTTTGAAGTTGGTCTTTTATCTGCCGTTGCTCCTGATGGCTGTTGTCTTTGGTGCGGTGCTGTGTGCACCCTGCTCTTTGAGCACTCCTAACATGTAACAAAGGCAAGCCCTTAGAGAGAAAAGAAGAGAAAGGGAGCTCTCTCACATACTTTCTCACATGAATTCATACACGCACAAGTGTAGATACAAACAGTATATACAATCACATTTAGCCACAGCCATTCACATGCAGGAAAAGTGGCTCTGCTGTCAGTAAAAACTGCTCTGTGCGATTGTTTAACTTGCCCTAATTTGATAAAGGGCCAAGTGCGGGAAATGAGAGAGTAGTGTATTTGTCTCGGGGGTTGTAGTGGGGTAAATATAGCAACAAGACAGCACCAGTTGATATGAAGGATTCCATGGTGTGGAGTGCTGTTGTGACTCACCAGGCTATGGTGATCCGTGTGTGTGTGTGTGTGTGTGTGTGTGTGTGTGTGTGTGTGTGGGTGGGTGGGTGTGTGTGTGGGTGGGTGGGTGGGTGTGTTTGCTTACATGCATTTGGATTTATACATGTCCAGTGTTGGTTTCATTCATTTGATGAACTTGAATAGAATTGGCCCACTCTCGACTCCTCCAACATGGTGTACAATAATCCATTACAACAGAGACAGTGTGTGTATGTGTGTGAGTGTGTGTGAGTTGAGGAGGGAGGGAGAGACCAGGGGAATGCATGGAGCGGGCGAGAGGAAAAGACAGTATGGAAGAAGCCAGAGAGAGAGCCTGCATGACCGGCTCCCGGCTGGCTGCGTGGGGGTGTGTGTCTTAAGAGTGTGTTGAGAGGAGAGTGAGAGCGCCGGTCGTCTCCATGTCTAATCAGGAGAACACTTGTGTGTCCCCGTCTCATTGTCTCCTGGGCCCCTCAGGGCGGAGGCCCTCCACTCCACCACTACACCTCAGGACATGCTGATAGCTGCCGGTCCAAGCCACAAGGGCAGGATTCAAGTCTGTGGAGTGTAGTCATGGAGTGCATGGGGAGGAAAATGTTTTAAAGTCTGCAAAATTAAGACCGTATTAATGCAAAGAGCTCAATTTGGGTAAATGAGTCCTTAAGGTGACACTAAATATTACTGGAAATTAATCATCCCTTCATAAAATCACTTGTTTTCATTATTTCCATCCTATACAGGAATGTCCTTGTAGTGTACTCAATAAAATGAGCAGTGACACATGTAGTTTATTGCATTTTTTACAATCTCATTTTACTATAATAAGAGTGCATGAGATTAGAAAATAATTCCTGAACCTTTAAATCACTCTTTTTTAATTCCAAAGGAGGGTTTGAAACAAAATTAGACGCCTCAGGCCCAACTTTTCCACATGAAATACCTGAACATGTCGTAAATAATGTCTGTACAATGTAATTAATGTGACATAACCACTGTGATGAACTTGACCTCACTCTGCGGTCTCCGCTCACACACACTTCTATAGGCTACAGTCGCAGGACAGGCGCGCCCCCGAGCCCGGTGTTTCTGCTCCATCGCAGGGGCAGCAGTGCACGCTCCCGGCTAAGCAGTTTCCCAGTTCCGTCTCCTCCATTACTGGCGAGGCTCAGAATCAATAATTCAATAGTTTTGGCGTCTAAATCCTGCCCCAAACGGCGAGATACACAAACACTCCAGACTCTAGTGCAGACTCTGTGAGATCAGTATTAATTAATAGCTAAAGACATTGTGTTTTGTGTGGAAATATCGGAAGGGGTAATGCGATCTGGATGCCTATAATTATAGGCTGCCGTGTCAGGTGTTTATTAAATGTTCAATAAGAGGCGGTTAAGATGTCAGGAAATGAATCAGGCAAATTTGTAAGTCAAGTGACGCAGGCGTTAATAAATGATTTTTTTTTTTTTACCAGGAGATTGGCCTTGTTTTACTTTGTGAGCTGCCTGTATATTTTACTATGCATAATGCCAAACTTAAGGTCATGACACATAAACCAGCAACATTTAAATTCAGTGAAGATGGGCAGGAGGCCAGATTCAATGAGGATCAGGGGGATTCGTAACTGGTGTTACATCGAATACCATTAACCTATATTATTTTATGTAAAAATGTTTATTACTGACACTATCTTCACAGTTGCTGGTGGAAAAAAAATATTATATTTTTGCGAAAGATAATTCCGGCATTAAGGCAAACTTATCCCACAAACACACTGCGAGTGTAATTAAATCAAAATGCATCTTTGTTTTATATAATTCTTATGCGGTTGGGGTTAGTTTATTTAATTATTGCAAGAATAACAGAGTGGTTTCAAATCTAAATGAGAACCCTGTTAGAAAATAAATAAATAAATGTAATTGTGTGCATTTCAAGTGCTGCAAAAACAAAATTATCTTTGAGCCACTGAACGGTCCTTTTCTCTTCATCCTTTATCTGCCAGTTTTTCTAGCTTGTACTGGAAATTACAAGCCCTCCTCTCCAAACGCTCCATAACCAGATTATGAATAATGCATCGGTTTGGCATGGGCGCAGCAACAGACACCCATGTTCCTGACTAAACGGGCCTGTCACAACTGTGACGTTATCAAAAGACCTATAGCTACAGGCATGAATTATTAAAAATCTATTGCCCTCAAAGATTTACCAGCAATAATAATAATAAAGATGATAATAATTAAATTGTTAAGGGCCAATTACGCATGTAAAAAAATAATAATGTCAACTCGTTAAAGAAACTTTAGTTAATTTATTATAGGAACGAAAACATTTTGTTTAGGTGGATTCACGTTTCACATGTGATGGAAAAAAAGTAAAACAATTTCATGAATATTCTTCTTCTTCTTCTTCTTCTTCTTCTTCTTTTTTTTTTTTTTTTTTTTAGAAACCCGTGCCTCAGGTAAGATCACTTCCACTGTTATAAAAACATCAAAATTACATACAGAAAGCACATGATTTTTTTAATACACGGAAATAAAGTAAAATACAAAATGAACAAATTCCCCACAAGGCATTCATAAAGCCACTAAATAATAAAAATAATGCATGTTTCTTGTGTATAAACATATTTTACACGTGCCCGTACCGGTTCGCATACAGTCCTCATGTGTGTACTGTCATTTGCTCGTGTGTTCAGATGACATAATGCTCCTTTAAAAGGGGACACATCACCACTTCATATGGACACTAGATCGGGTTATCCTGACCAAAAAAAGTTCAGCATAGCCTACACATATATTATAATCTCACATTTCTGGTGCGTCGCCTAGAGTTTCACCTCAGAGGAGGTCCAAACAAGGTCAAATATAGGCCAAACATTCACGTGAGAGTTGCCCTTCCTCAGAGAGGGGAGGAAGAGGAAGAGAGGGGAGAAGGGAAAGAGAGAAAGGGAGAGGGTGGGGGCTCATGCAAACACTGCTTGGGCATTTTGAATTTTGGACAAGAAACAGAAAGAGGGAGAAACACTTTGAATATTGTCTTTTTTTTGTCAAAGGATTCCTGCTCTGTCCTTTTTACAGAGAAATTGTTTTATACCGAGGCCAGCCTCTATATAGGTTCAAAATCATAACAATAATAATATAATATTAAAACAGGACAACTGCAGAATGGTTCGCCTTGTTTGACAAAGTATCGACCGTCCCAGCTGCATCCTCCTCCTCCTCCTCAGGGTGTCCTGTCGCCCTCCTCAGCCACGCGGCTGCAGAGAGGGACCCTGCGTAGCTTTATCCATCCCATGCGCCTTTTCATTTGGCGTCCAAAATCACATCTGTGTAGGCTATCACGTCACAGTCTCTTTCTCACTGTCTTTTCTTTGTCTCATAAATAGCCTATATTTTATAGTTATACTCGTCGTCCTTCATTTCAAAAAAGAAAAAACATAAATATCGTCCTTTGATAATTTTTTCTCACTGTGTCCTTGGGATTTTTTTATTTTTATTTTTTTTGTTGTCACTTTCATGTTCAGTGTCTCTGTCGCGAGGACGTGGCGGATAGCGCGTGCGCGCCTCGTGTCGCCCCGTCTCCCTGGCGTCACAGTCCCAGCGCGGCCGTGTGCTTTTTGGCCTTCAGTCTCAGGTCGGCGATGCTGGAGTTCTTGCTGGTGTTCTTGGCGGCGGCGGCGGCGGCCACGACGGATGCGGCGGAGGCGGACTCGGCCGCGAGCGTCGCCAGGGGCAGGCCGAACGGCGGTGCGGGGAACATCATGTAGGGCGCGTGCGCTGCCAGGTGAGAGTGCAGGTGGTGCTGGGCGTGGGCCACGGCGCTGTCCAGCTGCAGTTGCGCCTGCACCTGAAAGGAGAAGGGCGGCACGTTGCAATGACTATCCTACAGGACGGGACGCACGGATGGGGAGAGAAGGGGGAGAACATGCGTTAACTTTGCAGTGGGATGTCTGAAGGGTCATTTCACTAGTGTCACTGTTGCAGATGTGCTTCAACTTTTCACTCCTATAAGGAGGCAGGGTGGCCTAGTGGCATCATCTGCACCTCAGGGTTCATTTTCAAATCACAGGGTGCCATCTACTTCTAGGGGACACTACTGACTGCTGCGGCTCTTATGAATTAAAGGTCAAATGTAAGTTTTTATTTGGACATCAATAGCATGGAATCTAATCTCAAGTCAAACTTTCATTGCCTCTGGGAATCTTGGGCCTTTGCCTACAAGATAATAAACCCAGACCAGGCCACATGGTGCTCATAGTGAGGACTGGATTTCACTAAAAATGTGATGCAACATAAATTATGTGCATGATTTCACTACTCTGTCCAGACTCTGCTGTCCCCCACACACAGGTGCACAGCTTAAAATATAAAAACACACCATGGAAATTACACTTTTGTGTGAAGAGGGAAAAACATCCAGAAACTGCTGCCCTTGGTGGGTGTCTCATTTTACACCAGGCTATAATATGTTCGCCTGCTCCAGTATTTAAATGAGCCATAAAACAATAGAGGGAATTTTCCAATTAGGTTGTACAGGCTACGCTGTGTTGGCACAGTGTTTTTGTCAGTGTGGTAATAAGAATTTAGTTACCCCCTACATTGGAACTGGAGTCTCTGCATAGCACTTGGGCAGAGCCTGTGCCAAGACAGCAGTCCGGGGATTGGTCTGGTTTTAAGACTGGGCGCTTCAAAGTAACTTGCCTGTTGGAATGGCATCCGTAAAGCCCCCACGTTGACATATGGCGCTACACGACAAGCTTCAAACTGATTCGCTGCTCCAATCAGGACTCCTGCAAAAAGCACAGATGATAGCCTAATTGTGAGGAGGATATATTTTTTTTAAAAGACACACAAAGAAGTAAACCGTGGGACTGGGTAACTGAGCAGTGAGCAGTAAACTTTAATAACATCCAAGATAAACAGGCATCACAGTGCTTCTGATGGCTTAATTAACTGCAAATGAAAAGTCCCAAACAGTAACAGTGAGTTCAGATTAAAGATGTTGCATGCATTAGAGCCCACAGAATAGAAAAGAGTAGAAGTACAGTTTTGTGGGAACATGCTTGGATAAAAGCGTACCTTTATGTAACTGGTTCTCCTGCTTTCTGCATTTGGCTCTTCTATTCTGGAACCAAACCTGCAGGGACAGAAATTAATTAGAGACCTAGGCCTACTGATTGGCAGCTGCTTGTGAGGCCGTGTGTAATGCCTCTCAAAGTGACAACAACCGCAGAAAAACAATATCCCCGAGGAGCACTGAAATATTAATGACACTGCTTAACCCCAGATTTGAATTATTACATTTAGTCTACAACAAGGGACGGTAGGGGGTTGGAGCTGAGAAGAAGCGAAGTGAAAATGGAAAGTAGTAAAAAAAAAAATCTGCGAAAAGAGGGGTGGGCATTACAAGCTTATTAGGAGAATAGAAACACTCTTGTTGGAAATGTGCAGGACTATTGGACTATAATAAATAACCTTGTCAGCGCTGGTTTCATCTTTCTATAGATTAGTGTCCCCGAAGAGTTGAATGGACTCTCAGATATCGAATAGCAGCAATGCTATTACGGTTTTGGACATCAGAGCAAGGCGATCTGAGAGCATCTCCCTCTTTCTCTTTCCATCTCCCTCTCATTAAATGACCGCTGAAATTAATTACCCTTATCTGCAGAAAAATCCATGTCAGAGAAACGCTTAAATGCCTCGCAGTTTTGTCTAATCACCGCTATAACACACACTTGCACACACATACACACACATAAAAAAAAAAATTAAAAAAAAATCAACCGCTTCAAAGACAGCTCACTTCTGTTGAAATCGACAAGCGTCAATTTCAGAGAAACGCCTTGGAACACAGATTAAACGATTTGTTTCTATGATAATCTGCTTTGAATCTCCCAGACAAAGCTCGGGCTAAATTAGCCCACAATACAACATGTCAATCTGCAATCTCCCTTACATTAGGTCCACATACATGCACACACACACTCTCTCACACACACACAAGCATGATTGAAATATCATATTGATTTGACTGTCAGCTGGCTTCATTTATTGACCACAGTATATGTCAATCGGAAGTCCTTTTGTGCACGCTTCAGCTATAATTTATCGCGATGATAAAAGCAAATGCTCTGCTGCTATTGATTGAGGCAGATATTTAAAAAGGGGAAAAAAATCAGAAATAAATGTGTGGTCTCTGCAGTGCAAGTGGTAAAAAGATATAATAGTCCAACAGAGGGGAAAGAGGGAGAGAGCTGCTCTTGATTTCGGTAGAAAATAATACATAATTTATGCAAATCCCCGAGCTGTGCTCCTTGTTCGGGATACAATACGCCTTATTGGTGAGATTCCAGTTCAGGCCGGGAGAGCCCTGCAAAAAGCTGGCTTTAACTTTTTTTTCAGGGGGGGTGAAGGGTGAGCTTGGGATCTTTTAGGCCCCGTTTTATGATTTCTTTTTTGCCACAGTGACCGCCATATTCAATATGGAGACAAATGCTCAGTCCTCCCCAGAGCCGGGGCATGCGGGATAAAAGAGTCTGGAATAAGATATTATAGGGTTTTGATGGACTAAATCAGATGAGAGGAGTTGTCTATATGTTCATTGTCCCCCTGCTCCCATTACACAAGGCATGTCTGACCCCCCCCCCCCCCCCCCCCCCCCCCCCCCCTGCACACTCCCTCCCTCCATGACTGGCTGAAGCCTTACTGGGTTTCTGCGCAGATGGTGTGTCCCCATGAAAAACGACAGACTCTCTGACAAACATGGGGCCTTGGTTGGTAACATGCACCCAGAAACTGAGGGCAAATATTCGTAGGCTTATTTGTATCCGTGGATTTGGGCAATAAAGATTTAAAGGACACTCAGCCCTAACTGAGACATAATCAAAACAAGCAAAAATAATCAGAAAATGATGACAACATAACGTTTTTAATGGTGAACTGTTTCTTTTTTTCTTTAAAAATCCTTTTCAACTTATTAAAAATGAGAAACACCCATGGGAGTTTCCTCTGAACTGTTCCTCAAATTCAGGCCTACTGTAGTCCGCCAAGTGCACGTTTAAATTCAACATGAAAAACCTCCATAAAAAACAAAATGTCATCATCCTCAGACTGTGTTCTGCAGGCTTATTATAGTAAAAAAAAAAATCAGTGAAGATATTAGTAAAAATCCCTCCTAGAAAAAAGAAAGAATATGGGAGAAATATGGATGCTTTTAAAATATATATTTTTCTAATATTATTATTATTATTAGTCTGTCATAATTATTATTTCTATGTAAGCACGTGGGTCACTCATCCAGTTTTTCTGACACTTGTGTACACATAAAAACTCATGTTGCCATGGTTATAGTAATGTTGTAAATGAAAATTATAACACTGATTATTTATTTTATTTATTTATTTAAAATAATTTACTTAGATTGTGTCACATTATCAAACCAGACATGCTGCCTTATTACCTTTTTTAGTATTACTATATTTTATTATTAATACTAGGCCTATATTATTATTATCATTATTATATTTTCGTAATTACTTTTTAATTTTCTTTATTTCCCCTCCCATCAGCTGAATCGTCTCTCCCTACCTGTACTCGGGCCTCCGACAGTCCCAGTCGCTGGCTAAGCTCCTCCCGCATGAAGGCGTCCGGGTAGTGCGTCTCATCGAAGAGCCGCTCCAGCTCGTTGAGCTGCTCTAATGTGAAGTTAGTCCGACTTCTCCTCTGTTTGATTTTAGTCTGTGCTTCGTCCTCTAAAGGCTTCGAGTCCTCTTTCCTTTCCTTCACGTCCGTGTTGCCTGTGTTGTTGAAGGGGAGAGGAGAGAGGGGGATATCAGCTCTGTGACCTCCAAGTCTGGGGTTATCATAGTCACATATTTATGGAATCTGTCAGTGTGTTTTTAATCTGGAAAAATAATACTTTATATAATTCACACAAGTTATCAGTTTGATACAGCATCTTTCAGTCAGTAAAAATGAGCCAAACTAAGGGGTGTGCAAACTCGACCCCAGGTTTAAGGTAAGATCTGAAACGATTATCGACCTCCATCAATTGAAATAAAACCTCCATGATAAGGAAGAAAGAAAGAAAGACATGCCCTCCCAGCCCTCAAATATCACAGAGCTATCAGACCTCGGATGTTTTGTAGAGCTACATAAAGCTCTTTAATTATTAACTGCTTATAAATATGCAACGCTGTGCCCACTGTTGGATGTCTGATACATGCTTGTCGCAGCTCCGCTTTTAACCACGCTGCCCATGACGAACAGATGTCAGTTTTTTTACAAGCCACCCAACTCCAGGATGTCTTGTCCTGCGTGTGTTGTCACATTTTGTCTAGGTTTTTATAAATAAATCACAGCAAACAGCTGTTTTCTTAAAATGTAAAAAAAAAAAGTCTATAAATTATTTTAACACAGTTGAAGCTGGCCTTTTAAATTAAATCCTTGCCGTTTTAAATGTGATTTAATGATGTCTTGAACCCATGTTTTTTTTTTTTTTAATTTTCTATTATTCTTGCAATGCAATTATATATATAAAAGCACTAAATTATTTTTGGACAGCCACGAAAATAATTGCTCCACCTAATTTGAGAGGCTATTTTAATGTGGAACCATTAGGTCTGGATTCAAGCCATGTATTAGGTGACTGATGTGCTTTCACGCCTGAAAACAGACATGCATGTGCACCGAGAAATGACAGCACTCGATTGCCACCTTTTCATGTGCAGTGATCTGCATGTCAGGTGTTTCATGCACCTTCTTTTAGTTGAAAAAAGATATAACTGACACATGGATTATTAAACCCACATTGTTATGTCTTCTAATCAATCGGAAGTAGGCTTGAAAACTTAAGGCAAATCAAAGACTATAAAGCACCTATGTCACATTTATAATTTGTGATATAACAAATGCCAGACACCTGGTTTAAAAGTCATATTATATTAGTTAGTTAGTTAGTTATATATTAGTTTGCCTCAGGAGGCCTTTGTGTTTATCATAGTTTTTGGTTAGGCCTTTTCCAATGAATTGAAACTTTCAAACTGCTCCACAGTGAGACATTACAAAGCTGCAGTCATCTTATTAATATTGAATATATTATGAGGAATAATGCCTGGTAAAATGCATGTAAAAGGAGCATTTTTGACGGTGTTGTATGACAACAGCTAACACTAAGAGAAAGAGTTGCAGAAAGCACTATGATAAATAAACCCCCTTCGCCAATACTTAGATGGAGGCTGACACTATTTGTGCTGCTGAAATATCTGTTTGGATGATAATCATAAGCGGAACTGAAGATGTTTTAAGTGTTTCGCGGATAAAATAATGGATATGATCAGTGCATGATGTTCGATTAACCTCCCTGGACTTGGTTGCTCCCTCTATAAGTCTCCTCCAGACATCCCTGCTGATAAAGACTGTGCATAGCACACCATGCAGTCCTACCGTCTATGAGTTTGGGGCTCCCGGCGTCCCTGATTCTCTCCGGGCCAAGCATGTCCGTTTCCCTGCCCGGCGAGAGCGCAACGTTCCGGGTGACGGCTGCAGCCTCCTCTCGGCTCCCCGGCTCCGCGGTTAAAGACTCCCTGCTCCCTGCTCGCGTCGACCCGGTCTCCAACACCTCCCTGTAGGTAATCACTTCCTTCTTCTCTTTCACTTTCTGATCGAAAGACTTAGACACGAAAGCGGTGAGCTCTTCCATCACTGCCTTCACTCCTCTTAAAAAAAAAAAAAAAAAAAAAAAAAAAGCCCACCACCACCACCACACACACCACCACCACACACACTCACACACTCTCTCCCTTTGCTCCACGACAGCTTAAGACATCAATGGTGTGGCTCGTTTTAAAGTCGACCCCTTGAAAAATGATACGAGGTGATGCTGCTGCTGCCAACTCTGCAAGAAGGTAAAAAATATATAAAGAATATATCTTCTCAGCCAATTCCTCCCTCCTTTGGTAGCGGAGTTGGGAACCTGCTGGTGATCCTCTATTGAAGTCACAGTATTTATACTTTGCGGCGCCTTGCCCCCTTGATCCGTGCAAATTACCTCCCCTCAGGATGCCGGGATGAGCCCCCCTTCCCCTTCACTGATATGGGAGAGAGAGGGAAGAGGAGTTAAAAAAAAAACAACATTAAGCAGCACCGTCGCTATTGGCCATTAATCCGAGATTGACAAGAAGGACTAATTAATTTAATTAAGCGCTCATTCGCTGCTATTGTCCTGAGTTAGTTTTTAAACACCCGGGAGATGGTCATGGATCTCTCCCTCTCTCTTCCTCCCTCTCTCTCTGCAGGGGTGTGGCTTAAAAAAATCTGAAAATGACAAGAGAGGGGAGAGAGAAAGAGAGAGAGAGAGAGAGAGAGAGAGAGAGGGGGAAGCACATGGATGAGGAGTCCTTCCTCAGTAGGCTATATATCTGTGATCTGGGGGAAAAATAAGTCACAGTCAACGATGACACGGAGAGAAAAGAGAGGTAAAAGGGGAGCAGCTGGGGATGCCGAGAGGAGCTGCAGCGACTTCATACAAGGAGCTTTGCGAGGAAGCTCAAGTGAACATATTTGTCTTGAACCCCCAGTTGCATACAGTTGGCTTCAGGCCTGGTGCGTTTATCCATAAGTTTTTGGCGTGTTTGTGCGAAGCCATGTCGTCGCTTTTTATGTGACACAGAATTTTACCGAGAAAAAAAGAAAGAAAAAAATGTATTAATAATTTAAAAAAGCAAAAAATTGTAAAATAATTGCGGTGTTTTAAGCCTAATTTTATATTATTATTATTATTATTATTATTATAATTATTAGTATTATTATTATTATTAATATTTTTGCACATGCACTATTAAAATGTGCAAAAAGACACGAGACAAATCATTTCATATTTCCACGCCACGCATGTTTCTAATCAACAATTATGTATTTTAAATTGTCATCATTAGTGAGACTATATATCGCTTAATATTAATTCTCTGCGGACTATTTAAACCATTAGGATGTTAAATAGCAGCTAAGCGTTTAATTATAATGCCTCTCGCGATGCGTTGCCATTGGGCCCACTAATTAAGCTTTTCAACTGGCTTTTTCCCGCTGAAATGATTGCCTTATATTTGCAAAAAATAAATAAACAATGCTCGACTCGCGGTGGAGGTATAAGTGAACGGAGAGACAGAGAGAGGGAGCAATTAAGTGAGGAGAGGAGGAAACATATAGGCAAAAGCAGAAACAGGATACAGCGGGATTTTGAAAACGTCGGGATGAATTTGATGCAAAATTAAGCGTGTTTATTGATAATCTATATGAAGCCCCATTTCCACACAAGGGCTCCAGCAATTCCCCTAATTAAATATTAACGATGTTTCAGCTTGAACCTTAGGCATTAATTACTATTATTTCTGCTGCATCTGAGAGCAGGATGAATTCCTAATCGCAGTGATACAGTAAGCAGCCTCTATTTGCAGTGAGGACCCCATTAACTTGTTTCTATCAGCCATTCCTATATGCTATGCTATTGATTCAATCACTCATTCATGTTGTCAGCGAAACAGTGGTCGTTTCACCTTCAGTCTCCTTATGTGTTTATGAATTTCATGAAGTTAATTAATTATTATACTTTGCTGAAAATTGCTTGGATGCTCTGTCTGCCCTTGCAGCTCTCTGTCTGTGTGTGTGTGTATGCTGGTGTAAAACCTTATTATTTGAGAGGACGACCTCATGCAAATGATCATTGACAGACCTACAGCTCACACATGCATTTGCTTATGTGATCATTTGTGGTGCGCGTGTGGGCATTGTCAGATCAAAACGGAATATGAGTAGCCCAGACTGTTGATGTACATGAATAAACATTAAAAGCCCTTTTAAATTTGGAATATTTTCAAATGGCTGGAGAGTGAAATTAAAAATTGTCAGATGCAAAACGAGACACAATATAACGATTAGAAATAATAAGTTAAGAAAATGCTCCATTATTTGACCTTCTGGATTTATGAAAGAGAGTCAGTGTCAGAATTGGGTGGAAAAAGCACAAATGTTCAGTTTTGACAAATGTATCCCCCCTCCCTCAAATACCTTACATCAGTCCTGCAATAATGGAAACATATTCCTTTGCCTGTTGGCTCATTGAACCAACAAGATGCACCCTCAAACCTCTTATAAAATCAAGCTTCTTTATTATTGGCTCATATAAATAATCATTTTAAATAGTTTTAGACTACCATGAAGTAACAACAAAAAATATTGCAGTATTTAAGGCTCATTTTAGGCTAGAGATATCATTTAGAGCAAACCGAGAACACATCATTTAAACCCAGATGAGAGCAGCCCCTCGATCGACTGCTCTGTGCTCGATTCTTCAGTCTGGACTCCATCGATGCTTTCCGGTTTGACGAGTAGAGTCTGCAGAGCAGTGCATGGCTGAGTTGTGGAGCTTCACAACAATTTAAAGGTGAGGAGCGGGACTTTTCTTTCAATGAAACCTTCGTTTAATTTGCCATACTTTGTATTTCATGTAACGTTTACTGACCGCAGCGTGAGACATTGTTACTGTTTAACGGCGAGGCTGCTTCAGTCAAAACAAGAGCTAGCATACAGCCAAACGGTAATGGAGCACAGTTAGCATGCTAGCTAGCCTCCATGGAAATTCCTTTGAAATAAAATTTTATGTCGTCTGTATTTACAGCAACACTTTTGTCGTTTTTATAGCTTTATCGGGGACTTATATTACGTAACTTATATCCCTCAATGTCTTTGATAAGCTAAGCTACATGCCGTGTTAGCTAGCTACACAGCCATATCCAATATGAGACCTCTGTGTTTTATTAGCCGCATTAAAACATATTTTGTCAATACCATGTTGTATTTGTTTTGTTAAATAGTTCAGCATGTTCATGTCGATACTCTTAGTTTAGGCGTGTATGAAATTGTTGCTAAAATAGACATAGCTCATCAGTAACACTTCTCTTGTGTGTGTTTTGCCAGCTGACAGTCAGACAGCATGGGTCGCCGCTCCTCTGATAGTGAGGATGACAGTCGGAGCAAGAGGAAGAGAAAACAGCGTCGCCGGTCATCCTCCTCCTCCTCTTCTTCGTCCTCATCCTCCGACAGCAGGGTGGCCAGCAGCCGGAGTCGGAGGTCCAGTCGCCGGAGCCGCTCTCGCTCCAGAGACAAGGACAGAGACAGGAGGTGAGGGGGCATGTATAACACGCTGTTCTTTTCTAATGAGAGGCAGAAGGGATGAGGACGGTGTAGGTGACAGTCTGTCTTGCTCAAGGACACTTCAGCAGGGCAGTTTAATCTCCAGGGGCGCTACTCTGGTGCTGATGCTGCATTTTCACCTCCTTGTGATGTGAGAAAAGTTTTCCCCTGGCGTTTTGTTAAGTGCTTATAAAATAAGCCCCTGACTCAAATGGTCAATCTTCTCTGTGGTTACAAAGTGAATCAAAGATTGAAAGTATTGCATGCACACTTCTTGCCTCCTTATGTTTATTTTTTTTTCCTTTTACAACTTGTCAGAGGCTAAAATGTATGTT
This sequence comes from Epinephelus lanceolatus, assembly GCF_041903045.1. Lineage (NCBI taxonomy): Eukaryota > Metazoa > Chordata > Actinopteri > Perciformes > Serranidae > Epinephelus > Epinephelus lanceolatus. The sequence continues at coordinate 27,160,769 of NC_135737.1, forward strand.
AAGACTAACCCTCTGATGTTGCAGCCATGGTCAGTTTAACAGCTGTTAAACCTCAGGTGTTTGATGTCATTTTAGTGAAGTGTCAACCCAGTTATAGCACAGTTCTCTCCATTCTACTGGTTGCAGTCAGTTTTAAAATGCATTATTAGTTTAGGTCCAGTAGCTTTACTGCCAATGTTTGGCCGTCCTCTTTCGTAGCAGACATTTTGACAAAGTCAGGAAATTGTAGTAGGGAAAGTATTGCAGTAAGCTGTGACAGTGAGCCAGCATGCACAACACCAGGACCCTGAAACCAAATAAGCTCAATGGAATTTAGCCATCATTCATTTCATTATTTATACCTGTGCTTTATTCTACTGTGGAAATAGCATATATGTTAATGTTTTGAGGTGGAAAAAGAATGGAGATATATAGTTTTGGCTTCAAAATCATTATTTGTGCATCCCAAGGGGTAAACCCATGTGCATGAAGGGAGAGATGCAATTACTTTGAAATAACTTAATTACTCTTTAGTTTTGATCTTGTATAATTCAGTGTTTCCCTCAATATTCATTCATTCATTTTCCATAACCGCAGCTGACACTGGGCTGGGCTGACACATAGAGACAGACAACCATTCACGCTCACATTCACACCTACAACCAATTTAAAGACACCAATTAACCCGACTTGCATGTCTCTGGATTGTGGGAGGAAGCCGGAGAACCCAGAGAAAATGTTTCTCTTCATGCTTCAACTAAATTTAAAACATGGAGATCTCAGAAAAACTTGAAAAATTCCACAAAATTTAGTTTGCATGCCGTGTAAACCTCCTTTACCTTCAATTTAAACACATAATGTATTCTGATTTTAAATTGACAGATGTTTATATTTCAGCTTTTCAGTTTCAAATGAGCCTTAAATAAGAATTCTGTCGGGTGTTTTTAGTGTCGGCCCTTGCTCAGGATAATTGAAGACTCTTTTCAGGGTGGAATGTTTATTCTCAGTAAGTGATATTTACAATGAATGCCAGATATGGACTCTAAGATTACCTAGATATGAAATGTAACAATTGCATTTTGATTTAGCCTAAATGATCTTAGTTGTTCATATGTCAGACATCCCACATTATCTTTTTAAAAGAAGATATTCACACTTCCAGCTTTCTCAGATGTTGGTGCCTTGAAAAGTATCACTTGAGTCTTAAGAAAACACTGCTCTTGCTCAGCATCACAATTTATTAGTCCTACTGCCGGTCCAGTCCATCTGGACTTTCGTCAAGAGTATTGGCAGTATTATAAAAAGTGAAACTAGCACTTTTACCTTTGTGATTTGGCTTGAGGTTATTTTAAAGATGAAACATAGCCAGAAACGTTGGGTAGATGTTGCTGTTTTGGCTGCTCATTTTGTGTCCAGTCTCAGAAATTTAACAAAATCTGAAGGTTATTAGCTTGTACCGGTTTTATAAGCTTCTCCTCATGTTCCCAAAGTACCATACTTTGTTACTGAGCAGTGTCAGTGAAAGGAGAGGCTCTGTACTAATCAGACATCTTTACAAGTGGCTAGTGGCTGAACCTGGCCTCCTTCATTCACTCTCCATCCATCCACAGCTGCCACTGAATGTTTGTGGCTGTTCAGACAAGGCCAGTTGATGGTAATTATTTATGAGGCTTGGTCAAGGTCCATTACTGCTGATTGGAAGTCATTGCCTGTCTGTACGGGATGGGGTTGGGTGGGCAGCATAAACCCTGGGACCACAGTCCCTCATCTATTAGCCATACGTTGTGATCAATTAACCAAGGCCTTGTGTGTGTGTCTGTATATGTGTGTGTGTGTGTGTGTGTGTGTGAACTGAGCTCCTTAAATAGGCCCATATGAATGACGGCACCGAGTCTATCGCATTTTTAACTTGCATACAAACAAATGGAGTAACAAGACCTCACATGTAGTATAACAGAGGAGTGCTTATGCTCGTAGCTGGTGACATCATGACCACATGATTAACGTTTATGTGTAAAGAGAGTAACTGTGTCCATGGCTATGCGTGTGAGATACCAAGTGCGAGTGGGGGGCGAGCAGTAAGTGTGTGTGTAAGTTAACAAGAGAAAATCCAACTTGCTAGCTGTTGTATTCATATGAAAGACATCTGTGTTAACCAGCACGTCCCCCTCCCATGTGTTTGAGCCATTATGTTTTTATTATGTTACAATCGCGCAGGCTTTTGAGAGAATGTGTAAGCTAACGCTACCTTCCAAAAACCCTCAGCTCACTACTGTGTGTTTCTTCTGTGTAATGTGTGAAGTGGTTGTACGAGGGCTGTGGAAGTTATTTCATAAGGCCCCGCTCATGGGATCCAGCCTTTGGAATACTAATGGATCTTTCCAGCGCTGCTCTAAGTGGTACAAATCTGGTTTGATAGTTCAGCCTCTGTGTTATTTGAATTGCTTTCCTTTTTCTCCTCTTCTCCTCTATCTTGCGGAGCTCCCATAGGACCGTGTATGTGTGTTTTTTGTGTGTGTGTGCTAAAAAGATTGGAGTATTTTTGGCTTTGGTGAAAGAAAAGAAGGGATTTTAAATAATGAATATTACTCAAACTGTTTGCGCAGTAGAGGAGGGGGGTTTCTACATTTACATTCACCCCCATAAATGCCTCCTGCTACATGATATCAATAAGAACTCGGTGTGAGTGGTGTTTGGAAAATAGACGCTACACACACTGCTGTAGCCACATTAAAGAGCAGCAGAGCACCAAAGGGCCCCTGTGGAGGAACTGTAGGGCAGCCCGCATGGCCCCGCTGCTCTCGGCTGCGGATGAGCGTGTTCACTAATGCAAAGTAGCCGTCAGCGCTGCTTATGGCAGGTGAGGTTGTCTGGGACACAAGGACATATTTGCTCTTGAAATGAACAGCAAAACAAATTAGGAATACAGCATCCACTTATGTAGGAGAGGGAAGAATTTCAGATGATGCTGAATGAACACAGAGAATAATAGAGATGGTGCTTGTCATGGTGGGGTAGAGCATAGCGGGAAAGTGTGGAGGAAGCTGATATGGAAACTGTTTGACTTGATTTTATATTATGGATAATAAACTAAAAGAAACTACACAATGAAGCCGGATGATCAGTCACCATTAACAAATGTTAATTCTCAGCAGTTTTTGGGAACCACATTTTTTCAGGAACCAACATGTTTAACTATTTTTGATTTGCCAGAATCACAAAAATGATTAATTGTCAAAACCCCAGCCCTGCTGTCTGATTGATGTTTTGTTTTAAGTATCCCGCCAATAATACAAGTGTTATTGAACTGTATGTTTTCGGTCTGTGTGTTCCAGGAGGAGAAGACGTTCCAGCAGCAGTTCATCTCACAGTTCGTCTCGCAGGAGGAGGAGTCGCAGCGCAGACAGAGACAAAGGGAGGAGCCACCGCTCGCACAGGTCACGCAGCCGAGACAGGAGGTAGACCCTCACACACACACACACACACACACACACACACACACACTCTCACGCTCGCTCTCTCTCTCTCTCTCTCTCTCTCTCTCTCCCTCTCACACACACACACACACACACTTTCACACACACACACTTTCACAGCTCACTTAACTGTTATTCTGAACAACTTCTGGATTGTGTAACCACACAACACAACGCTTTACCATCTTCTTGAGCTTAATTTTGGCAAAATGCCCCTTATCCTAACCCAATAATAATAATAATAATAATAATATCTGTCTATTTAACATTATCTTTAAATATATATGTATTGAATATTATGTATTTTTTATTATTATTTTATATTATTTTATTTTTAAAAGACACAATAGAAATAATTTTAAAAAGTAAAAACAAAATGAAATAGAAGATTAAAAAAAGAAAGGAAAAAAAAGAATACACTTTGTTGTATTCATATGAAAGAGAAGGTATGTAGTAGTTGAAGGGAATGAACAATGGCTACATCATTTAGGAGTGACCAAAAAAAAATTGCCTTGAAGTGCTCTTTGAGTGTTTGTATTACAAATCAGTATGTGGAATGCCATTGCAGACTTTTCTTATTACAAAAGCAATAAGACTTTTGGAAGTTTACTTCAGCGTAAACAAACACATCGTTTCGTATTTATGTCTTATGTCATCAGACGGAGCCACATGGAAACTTGCGTCTCAGGTCTGGATTAGTATGTTGCGTGTGCGAAGAACTCGTGTCTCGGTTTGCCCTGACTATCTGTCTCACTGTGTGAGTATTAATGAAACAGAGACCCGCAGAGACAGCAGGTCATATTGCAACACCAGTTCAGTCCTTCCCAAATCTCTTCTGGCAGCAGCTCTCCATTCACTCATTAATGCAATTAAAACACCATTACCCATACATACTTTGTTGAATTATGATTATTATTGGCGGAGCTGACTCGTTTTTTTTTGTCAGGGACTAACTTATTCATGCAAGACTCATGTGTACACACCTGCACCACACTTCTCTCTCTCTCTCTCTCTCTCTCTTTCTCTCTCTCACACACACACACACACACACACACACACACACACACACACACACACACACGCACACACACGCACACACACATAGTCGTGTATCCCTTTCAGAAACATAAAGGCAACGTCTCTGTGTGTGGTGGTCCATGTCATTAGCATAGTTAATCTGGTGCTAATGAACCAGTAAACTGTGCTGTTTTTAAATCCCTCACTCTCACTGACACACACACACACACACACACACACACACACACACACACACACATTGTCACACACACATAAAAAACATGCACAGACGCACAATTGAAGAAAAGGTTGTCATAATATATGCGTGAGCGAGGTCCTTTGTTTACTTGTGTATGGCTGTGGGGGAGAGCAGAGATCATTTTAATCACAAAGGAAAAGGAGTTTTAATATCTTCATTACAGAGGTGTCAGGCTGAATGGATGATGCAACAGAGGCGTTTTGACGTAAGAGTGGACGATGGCGCCATGAAAAGACACCACACTTCAACTCTTCAACGTTGTGGTCACAGAACATTTTGGAGCTTCAAAAAAAAGCCACAATGTCTGTGTTGCGCTGTGAACCGAAGCCATTTATGGAGAGAATTTGTCCAAACAGTTTTTCACACATTGTCTGCCTACTCTCTGTGGTACAGTGGCAGTCACTCACAGCAGCACTGGAGATTAAAACATCAGTCGAAAATGGCATTACTGGTGTGGTGCGAGATGAAGGGTGGAAGGGATTTGGGAGATTTAGAATTACAGTCGATGACATCGGTGTTTACAAACGCTGTACTGTGATTAGAAGGGTTGCGTTGTGTAATCGGCTTAGCGGTGAGCGAGGAGCAGGTGGGTTGGGCTGGTGTTGGTGGGAGTGCGTGGTGGGGTGTTACGAGGTGGAGGCGGTGTTGGAGGTGGGGATGTGCAAAATGATGGCACTGATGATGAATTTATGTAGTTATGTGATGGCAGCTGCAATTTGTGTCTGCGAAACTTTGTTGTTGGCCGCCACATGTGTGCTCCTGTTTTAGCATTGAACAGTCCAACAGAAATTTGGTTGTGTCAAATAATAAATGGGACTAGACCTGAAATGATTAGTCGATTAATTGCGTTGTTGTTTAGAATTTTATTTGGAACAGTAAGCTATTTAAAAAGGTAACTTTGGGCTCTTGGAAAGACATTTTTTTTTACTACTCTCTGGCTTTTAAAGACCAAATGCGTTATCTATTAATGAATAAAATAACTAAGTTTAATTGTTAGTTAGTCCGCTAAATGGGACTAATTACGACAAATCATGTGACTATTTTGCAGTCAGTATTTTGAGTGTTTTCCTCAGTACTAGGAGCAACTGTAATCATGTACTGTACAGCTCTGTTGTGGGACACTGCACATTCTGCATCCACTGTGGTTGCAGGATGAAAGCAGGTTGGTGTGCACAGGTGCCCTGACTGCCATTAGTCAGTGGTGTGTGTGTGTGTGTGTCTGGATGAGGCTGCCTGAGCTGGCTGAGAGGCTGGCTGATGGATCAGAGGAGGATTGAGTGGACAGGACCTCATGATTGATACGCAGATAGGATATGAGGTGCTGCCTGCCACCCCCACCCCGGCCACACCAACCCCGGCACCACCTTCAGAATATGAAAGAGAGAGGCAAGAAGAGGCCGAGTGCAGCGTCTGGAGAGACGAGAAGTTAGCGGAGAATGGAAAAGTGTGGAGAGAATAGGTTGAGTTAGTGCAAGTGAGGGAGAGAGCGGAGAAGATCCTAAAGGAGGAAAATGAAGGGGAGAGACAAAGCGAGCACCGGCAGAGAGAACAGATAGGCCTGAGAGAGGGATATTATTCAGAAGAAATGAGAATAATAACGTCTGCATCAGAATATTGCAGGGGAGAAGATTAGGACTATAGTGGGGCCGTCGTGGGTTGAAAGGAGGGGATATTATTACCTTCTTTTCAATCTCTCATGTATAAATAAAAAATAAAGAGATACATGAAATAAGAATAATGCTCTATCATGTGTTTACCATCTTTCGTTGCTTCCCCCTTCTCTCCTCTCGTTCTCTCTTTCTCCTTTTTTTTCCTGCCCTCAATCAGAGAAGGGCCAGGTCCCCCAGAGGCAGTCAATCTTGCCCTGAAATGTAAAACAGACAAGAGGAGCAGATTACCTATTTGCCATTAATGTTTATTCTCTTTGATGTGAGCAGGCATATTAGGCTGTGCATGCGCGTGTGCCTGCCAGTGCGCGCACCAGCATGTGTGAGGTTGATTGAGTGTATGCATGTATGTGCAGATTTGCGTGAATGCATGTTCACGGAGAGCGAGTTGGGGAGGGAGGGAGGAGTTGGGGGGGGTGTCACGGCCTAGTCCACTGGGGGAGAGCAGAGTGGAGCATGGCAGCAGCAGCGTACAGTGATCTGATGTGTACCCAATCCAACAAAGACGACGCAGCCTCTCATCACAGCCGGATCACAGGCACGTCTTTAGGTGAGCTCGGCGGAGCGGTGTGGTGCCGCGCTTTTATGGGAGTCCGCAGCAGGGGTTAAATGCGTGTGGCTCAGTCAGTCATTCTGTCAGTCCTTCATTCAATTAACAGTTCATTTTAGAGGAACTGTTGGAAGAAACGGAGGAATGGCAGGTGCGACAAATCCACCACTTGACCCATCAAAGAGCAGCTGAGCATTTCATCCATTGGTTATTCACACGTGTGTGCATGCACTCACATAGGTGAGCGTTTACCGCAGGGCACACACACAAATGCTTACATTTTCCTCATTAATATTTCAGAGGTGTGTTGAGTTAGCAGGGCAGAATGCTAGCGTCAGGGTTTAGCCCCGCTAACACTGGAGCAGCTTCATCACTGGGCTGCTGTCATGACTCTAAGGAGAGCAAGACCTCTAATTATCTGTCTCTCCCCTAGAGGAGATAGATAGCAAGCTAAACGCACCACCCACCATGCGAGGATAGCAGACCAGAGTCAGGATTATCTCAGCCAGCTTGGAGACACAGAGGCCGGCATGAGTTCGCAACTGATGCTTAGTTAGAGCAAGGGGAAAGGACTGTGGGCGGCACTATAGACTATGAAAATAATAGACATAGCCATCGTAAAGCCACCCATTGGTTTGTGGACTCCTGTTTGAAGCCAGGTTTGACAATTTGGTTGTCGCCATCTTGGATTTTTGGAGCCGGAAGTAACTCAAGCTGACCATATTTGGATGAGAGGGTGGAGCTGGGGAGGAGGAAAGGGTGGATTCGATCATGATGCCTTGCAGAGTGCCTGTCACTCACAGTGACTGCACCCTTATTATACATAACTGTAAGTCTTAATAGAATTAAAATGGGTGAGTTATATAAAAATTCACCCCCACGTACAGTTGTAATGAATGGGAAAATTAGCTACAGACACCAAAACCGTTTTTTGTATCGGGCTGTAAACATGTTAATTTCCTGCTGTAAAGTTTGACATTTTACCATGGGGGTCTATGGGGATTGACTCGCTTTTGGAGCCAGCCTCAAGTGGCCATTAGAGGAACAGCAGTTTTTTTGCACTTAGCATTGGTTTCAGTTTGAAGCCCTGGAGGTTGTGGCTTAGGTTGGACATGGGTTTGGGCCAGGATAGACAGTCAGGGGCCGCATTTTGGCTTTGTATTTCTACTGTCAGTCCAAGATAAAATTGTGGCAAGAGTCATCAACAGTGTATTGTTGATGACTCTGAACTTTCTGAAAGCATACATTTCTAGCTTCACACAAGATGTCACTGCAGTATTTCAGTGCAATATGGAAGTGTTATGAATAAGCTCCCCAGGTTTACCTGCCAGATCTTCGGATTAGGTCTCAGCTCTAGTCTTCTGCATTAAGGCTGACATGAAATATAGGATGTAATTTTAGTGATCCCCTTAGGCACATTCTGCTGTCTTCCATCAGAGAGGTCAGAGGTCAGATTTGACTAAAGACCAGCACCCAGAGCTAGCTAGTTTCAATGCCTCGGTCTTCTGGTTACGAGACAACCACTAGGCCACCCTGTCATGTCCACTCTAGAACGAGTATGTAGATGTTTTAGTTTTATAACATAAGCTCTGCTTTCTGCACTGGAGATCACAGAAGGACTCTAGGCATGTGTGTGTGAGTCCATACATGTGTGTGTGCAGGGGTTGAACGATGGCCTGGTATTTATTTCACACAGCAATTTTCCCCCGTATGAGATGAGGTGTCGTACATCTGCTAGATAGCTTTTCCTGCCTAGCACCGACACGGAGCGTGCGCAAGGTCATCCGGGCGGCTTGGGAACGGGGAGGGTTGAGGTGAGGAGCTGAAGGGACGAGTGGAAAGGTCTTTGAGGGGGGAGGGAAGGGAAGGTAGGGCAGTTGAGTCCAAGAAGAGAGAGAGGTGGGGTGAGGGAAATCAGTGTCTTTATTGTGGGTGAGCAGTGTGGCCTCCCAGCTTTTCATTGCACCTGGATCAGCAATTCCCATGTCAGGTGACAGGGTGGAAATTGTTCTGCGCATTTGTGTCCAACATATATTTATTCACACAGTTTAGAGTGTGTGTGATGTAGCAGGTGGTTCTGGGTGTCGCTGGCTTCATGAGGGAAACAGCCCGTAGTGTGTTTTGAGGACATGACAAGTGAAATCTGGTTCCCTCAACAAACTGCTGAGATCCTGACATTATAAGGGAACTCAAATGGTGGTGCTGACGGATAGGAAATAAGATAAGATGATATGAACAAATCTTAAATACTTTTTCTTTTGCTGTAGTATCTCACTTAGTGTTTTCACAGTTTACAGTGGTCTCAGGTTAGTCGAGTGTATGCTGTAGTGGAATTTAAGAGCAGGCTCCTGGCTGTTTTTCCTCCATCTGTCTGTTATCCCATGGACTTTCAACATCTTTTCTTCTCCCCCTTCCACAGGATGACATTCAGCCCTTTCTTCCTTCTTCCCCCATTACTGGACTTGCAAAGTGTTGATTTAAACTGAAAGATGACCTGGTTTAGTTCGGCTGCGTCTTCCCTACTCCATAAAAATCAACATGCTTCCAGTCGTGAGATCTAAACGCGTTTGTTGTTGTGTTTCTCTCTTTTCCACTCCCTCTCTCTCTGTCTTACTCTCTTTCTCTGTGTTGTCTTTTTTATTCATCTGCTGTAAAGGCCAGTCAAGCGCTGCTTGGCTTTGTTGTCAGAAACCTTTATTTACCAAAGGGAGGAATAAGTGACTGACACAGACAGCCTCTTTCATCCACGCCTCGCCGCAAGCAGTGTTCCCCTCTACCGCCAGAGGAAAACCCCCCCCCCCTCCCTCGCCCCTCACTTCTGCCAAGCCGTCCACCCCACCACCTCACTCCACCGCACCCCTCAGTCCTGCAGGCTCACAACACACTAGCCCACTCCCCTGGGTAGCAACCTAGCTGTAGAGTCTGCACTGTGTAACACGCACACACAAAATTCACCTCACAAAAGGCATCACACCAGTCCTCTCACACAGACGATCAAATGAGGGAGTTAGTCCAATGGTCCCAAACAAAGACAAATTTAACATCAAAGAGTTGTCCCTTTTCTTTTTTATCCATCTGTTAACAAACTGGGAGTAATGACACATAAAGCCTGTTATGTTATAGCCTCGACTTGAAAGTAAGTTGTGTTTTTCGACATAGTGTGAAGGAGGGAAACAGGAATCTCTCGGGTGTTCTGATAAGTGCATCAGAAATAACTCAGACTCACGGTTTTGTGTTTAAATCAGAAAATAGGAAAGAACATCCACACTCAAGAGTTTATCATTCTCATAATTATGATTATAAAGAGAGGCGACTTTGTTTTTCCTACAACTCTCAAATTTTGTAATTTCCGCAGACATCAAAGGTGTGTGAAGTCACCTGTGCATATTTTTCTACCTGTTCATCCAGATGAATTAGTGGGATGTTAAATGGACATACTGTAGCTCTTAATCACTGTCAAGATAACGAGAATCTGAATAGTGTCTAATAAAAGCTAACAGCTTTTCTTTTCTAGTTATTTGTATTTTCTCTTGTTTACCTTTTTGAGTGTGGAGGTGGGAAGATAAAACCTGTTTCTGTGAAAAGGTCCTTAAACCGCACTGTTGTTAGCATTTAATATCTTGGCAAAATAGACAAATTAGTTGAAATTAATTTTTGTTTTAATCTTCATAATTTGTTATATTAGATGGCTTTTCATTGATGGACACTCTTGTTTATAAGTAGCATTTCATATACTTACTCTTAAATAAAAATGACTAACAGATAATAAAAGTTTAGTTGTAAAATTGTGAAATAATCACAGTTTGCTTTTTTCCCCAGATATTGCAATAAACATAATTTTTTACCCAGAGCTCAAGCATGTTTGAAGATGCATGATTCAGTGTATCTAAAATAACTGTTGTATAAATTTTTACAGTATAAATCCTTCACGTTCTGGCTATATATGTTTTTGAATTTAACAAAAGTTGACTCAAGTTTCCAGCTCTAATCATCGAGAGCGCTATTTTTTTTCTTTTTGAAAGCTGTTTGAATGAACACAAATCTTTGTGATTAATTTAAATGTCATAAAACGCTCACTAGTTACTTTATATGTGTATATGGGAGACAGAATTTGGCTGTTTGATGACAGAAACCTAGCAGAAGTACGGCACTCCCACTGTGATTACTTTGGTAGAGACACACTTGCAATGTTTAGCAAATAAAACCTCTACAATGCCGAAGACTAATAGCATGTAATCAGCCCTCATTGTGTTCACTTTATGACAGTGAAAAGCCTCATCCGTCTGGCCAGACCAAGAGGAAGACAGAGACAGAAACGCTTTAGCTCTGGCATAGGAAAATGAACACCAAATGTATCTCTCTCTCTTTCCTTCCTGCCTTCTCTCTGTCTCTCTCTCCTATTTAAGCTTCTTGAAGTTCTTCCAAATTGGGTTTTAAATGCCAATTAGGAGGTTGAATGTAGTAAAATAAAAGCAAATGCAGGCAGGATGGCCTCACCTTCTGGCTGGTTAGGCTTCAGAGAGAGCCGAGCCGGACCTTTGGCTCCCAGCGAGGCTTTGAGAGAAATATCCTGCCTAATGAACACATTAATTAGAACCATAACTATTTATAAGATGATAATTAGAAACGAAGGGAGGTAAACTGGGCTTTTCCTGCAATTAATGGAGGATTAATTACGGGAGCTAATGAAGTGGATTTTTGAAACGCGTGGAGGTGAAGTACAGAGATGTGCAGCTCGCTTTGTGATCACTGGCATAATTATTTTCTCCAGCGCCAAAGCGTTTGAGGCCCTGGTCCTCGCCGGCTCAGGCCGGCTAATAAGCATCATTGCATCGTTATATATGCACTTATAAAGACTTGCCACTGAAATGACTGTCTAATTATTTCTAATTGGCAGGCCCTATGTGTTGTCATTGAGCTGTTTGGAGCCGCAGCGGAGCCCTGGGTCTAATAACGCTCTGGGCGGAGAAGGAGGGGGAAGAGAGAGATAGAGAGACGGTGATACATAGAGGGAGAGAGAGTAAAGAGGAGGGGGGCTCTACCAGTTGCCTGCTGCTCATAGCCGGACCTGCACATTGCCCCCCTGTGCCACTCGCCCAGCAGGACAGCGGGTCTTAGAATGGCGCCCGGTGCACTCCGAGGTCACCTTGCCAAGTAGCCGATTAGCAAAGTTTTATTTTATCTGTGCTTATTTTTCCCCCTTTTAATTAACAGCTTCTGCTCTTAATTTATGCACAGATAAACGCCACCGTCTGTCCACAGTTTTTCTTTTCACTCTTAAACATGCTACACACACACACGCACACATACACACACACAGAGGGAGGGAGGTATGTTTATGTGCAGTGTGTGATTCAGTGGCCAGGTTTTGAGCTAGTCCATAGAGACCCATGCTAAGAGAGCATGCATGGACAAACCTCAGTCAGGCGTGTTTACCTTGTACTCTACTTATGCTCTGGCTCAAACCATATGGACAACATCGTTCTGTGGGACGCAGAGGAAGCTTGTGCAGACTTATAGCTGGTCTTTACAATATGCTGGCAAAGTCACATTCAGAACAATAATTCCTTCTTCACATTTATCAGCGCATTTATCAAGGAAATATATGCATGTCTACAATGAAAATTTTCATTATTGGAGGCATTGATCTCCATTTAGGCTGCGTCCTATTCACATGTAAGTCCTTGCATGTTTGAGAGTGTATGTGTTGCGAGAGTGTTTGAATGATGGCCTAGGATTATGTGTGCGAGCACCTCACTTAACTCGTCCTAAGCAGAGCCATGTGCGCCATCCTGCCAAAAAAACACTCCTTCATCCCCCCCCCCCCCCCCTCCCTCACGGACAACTTGAGAGCAAATTGCCAGCTAATGGAACCACTGCCTGCACTTGTCAGTTCACTTTGGACAAGCAAAGGAACCACACAAGCACACACACTGCCGCACACACACACACACACAAGCATGTGGTTTCACTCACACGTTTAGTAATTTATTTGTGGAAAAAGAAGAGAAAAATGAGAGAGAATGGCAGAGAAATGAAACAAGGATCATGTGCGCCTTGACTGAAACCTTGACAATCTTTTTGAAAGTAATGAAACACTTTCTCAGCATGCGCATGAGTTTTTCTATTTGAAATTTGTCTTCCTTTTTTGTTCTGTCTATCCATTCGGGTTTTGGCAGAGTCGAGGACATGAGGAGGAAGTGGAGATAGATGGATCGCCCAAAGGATACGTGGCCAACTGTCGTATGATTGGCTGAACAAAGAGCAGAACACTTCTGTGACTGGTTGAACAGAGAGCCCGACGTAGCAATTTTGGCTTGAAATCAAAGCAGGAAAAAATGTAATTATTTTAAATGCAGTCAACAGTTTTGCTGGAGTGGAAGTTTGCCAGATTTCTCTGTAAACTCTGTGGGATATTGACACTCAGAAAAAGTGGGATAACAAAGCGCGCACCCCCCGTCTCTCATGTGCTACTGCAGATGTGTGATGAATGACATTTATGCCATCACTGTAACATGTGGCATGATTTGGATCCTGCTTTCAGCAGCACATATCAAATCAACTATTGCCATTTCTGCTAAAGATTTAAAAAGATTTAGATTATATAAAATAGATAAGAAAAATAGAAATTATATTGACGTTGGGTGCATCAGCAATAACGTTCTGTAGAGACAGGAGAAAAGAATTTGGGATTTTGTGGAAGCTTTAGACAAATATATCGTCACCCTATAATATTTAACCTGTCCTATGCCGTGTTTTTTCTGACGTCGTTCAGAAAGTGGTGACCAGAAAAGCTTTTTATGTTCCTGTGTTGATCTGTGTCGCAGTGCAGCTATGCTTCACAAAAATCACCCTATCACGAATCGATTGGTAAAAGAAGATAAAATCTGGCTCCTTTATGACCGCGAGAAGCAACAGATGTAGTGGAGGGCAGAGTCCCCCCCCCCCCCCCCCCCCCCTCAGAAGGTGGAGTATTTTCTCTTTCTATTCATTTCTTGATCTCTCTCTCTCTCTCTCTCTCTCTCTCTCTCTCTCTCTCTCTCTCTCTCTGCGTTCATCTCCCTCTCCTTCTCCTTGTTCAGTCTTGACAGCAGTTCTTAAAAAATGATTTTTAGAAACTTCTTTATGAGACAAGCCTCTGTTCTGTCAGAAGACAACTTTATGTTATTCCACTGAAGAGGGGAAACTAATAGTTTTTTACAGGGCGCTATTCCAGTTGTGTCTTGGGTGTTTAATTAAGTGTAGTTTCCCTTTAGTAGTGGAATGTGTGTCTGCTTTTTGTCGGCCCGTTCCTCGGTGCCTTTTACAGTCCACCCACATGGTTTGTCTCAGCGTTTATGATTTTTCTTATACCGGAGTTGTGAGGTTCCTAAATCACTTAAGCACACGGGGCCGAGCAGTCCACATTTAAACAATAAAAGGCTGTTATGCTAAGGGCCCTCAGATCTCCTACCACTTCATAAATACATGCGTATAAAAGGCAGAAAAATACATCTTCCCTGACCAGAGAGAGAGGGAGAGCGAGCGGCTGAGAGCACACCTGCTAATTGGAGCCAGCTTGATGTGAAGCACGGCTGTCTGCTCTGTCCTCTCCATAAGTCCCAATCGTTTTTTCTTTTCATTTTCATGCTCCCACTTTTTTGTTACCTTGGTCGTTCTTGACTCCCCAACTTTTTTTTTGTCCTTCATCTTATCGTTATTTCTCCCTCCACAGCCCCCCTGCTGTCCTTCACCTATTGTCTCTCCTTGTGTAGTTTGCGCTCCCTCTCCTCCTCCTCCTCCTCCTCCTCCTCCTCCTCCTCCAGTCCTTCAACTGTTTCTCCCTCCCTGCCTTCCACCTTCATACAGATGGAGGCAATGACAACCAAAACAACTCTCTCCTAACTCGGGGTAACTAATTGTTCCGGGCCGTGATGGATGGAAGGAGGGAAAAAAGTGGGTTTCGATTGCGTGAGTGGCTGTGAGTGAGTTGGCAAGTTAGCACCTAGTCTCAGAGTGACCTTCACTTGACCTTGTGTCGGGGCTGAGTGGCTGAGCCAGGGCCCCCCTCGGCTCCAGCTGCTAATGGGTGTCATGTCGAGCTTCGGCTGCACGGAGGTCAAAGGTCACGGGTGCACACCAGACGGCCAAGTTTAGGATTGCGATGAGGAGGCTGAGTGACACTGGGCATATGCGCCAATGAAGACGCCGGGTAATCAACACAGCAGCGACACACTCACACGGCCATGCATATATACACACATGCACATGCACACACATGGAAACCCCATCTTGCCACAGTAAGTCATCTTTTCCCTCATCGTTGGCTGGCCGTTGTAGGTTCATATAGATCTGAGGGGTCTGTGAAGGCCTTTGAACTCTACTAAATGACTTGACCTTGTGGCTTGTGGCTGTAACCGTGTGTGTGTGTGTTTGGGTGGGTATGGGGGGGCGCAGTGAGTGGGTGGCCTGCATGGGGTCTCATTTCTGCTTCACAGCGTAGCAGGGCATTGCAGACGTTTGTGTTGACGACTGCTAAATTAAAAGCAAACTGAAGATTATGACAAATCTAAACATTGCTTTTATGAAGCAGAGGGGGACGAAGAAAAAACATTTCTGTGAATCTTTCATGCTCTGTCTTTGCTGTGTTAATTGTGCTCACAATCAGCTACTTTGCAGCGATTCCTTGTGTGTTATTTAGCGTGTGTGTGTGTATGTATATTTATGTCTCTGTGTGGGTGTGTATGGTGGATGACTGAGTCCGTGTGTGTGCGTGCGTGCATGCGTGCATGTACTGTGAACTGAGGGAACAGATAATGTGGCTGCTTGGAAGGAGGAAGCAGCTTGGGAAATGATTTCAACAGCTCTCATAATTAGAGGAATATCATAAATTAAACTTGTGTCTGCCGTTGCGTTTGAAGAGCACTCAAAAGTAATAAATTCTGGATGGTTAACATATTTGCATTCCATTCAGCAGCCAGCGTCAGGCAGGAACAGCTGTTTTCCACGTCTTTTGGCAGCAGGAAATGCACATTGCTCACTCAAGGTGCTTTTAGACACATTGAAATGGCAGAAAAAAGAAAAGTGACTTTTAACTTGAACATGAAGCTGCTGCTGTGTGCTCTGTCACTGGAAATAACTCGGCGGGGAACAGCGCATTAATGAAGTTCTTCAAATGTGGATCTTCTCACTTTCAATAGGCCCGTTTCTTTTTCAATCTGTCTATTGCTTGGAAAAGTCGACTGGCAAGCTTTTTTGTAGTCTTTGTGTTTGTATGTATATGTGTGTGTGTGTGTGCGTGTGTGTGACTGGAGATACTCAAATCTAAGGTTTTACCAATACTTGTACCACCAGCGGTGTGGCTCGGTCAAGGCTGTGTAGAAAAATAAATTGCAGATACAGTGAATAAATAAAGATTTGATACTAATTGTAGGGTTTCAAAATGCCTGTTCAGTATTTACAAAAGCACTTAACCTTATCTCGAATTTTGCATTATATTTTTTGTTTAGGCCCGAAGAGCACCACCTATATATTTATAACAAATTGTATGTATGGCACTATCTCTATTTAGTCGATCCAACATTACACAGTTTCAAGGCATATTGCAATTATTGTGTTTTTAGTTACAATTAGTAGTTGTTGGATCAATCCTGCACACCTCTGGGCTTGCCTCTTTTCCGCTGGCTTTTGTTGTCCATTTTTGTACTTTTTCACAGACAGTTTCTCTCTCTCTCCGATCTTTCTGAAAAAACACCTGAAACGTCCATATTTCAAGCGTTAATGTGTGTCTACTGCCGTACTTTCCTGTGAAGGCATACTACCTGATCATTTTACAAAGATTAGATAACGATAGAGGCAGTGCTTCTACAGCTTGGACTCCAAAAAGTTGTAGTTCTTTAACTGATTTGATACTGTTTACACTTAGTTTAAAATGCGTCTTGGATGATTGGGTCACAAGTAGACAGTGCTAAATACAAGTGTAAATGACCACAGAGATGCATTCTGATCCGATTACTCAAACCACATGCTGCGGTGGTCTGGGACGCAAAGACGTCAAGACGGGTGCAAAGACGTTATTGCTTACTGATGTGTCCCTGACAAGGACTACATCATCACTGCACAACCTGGTGGTTGTTTTGGTGACAGTGTGCCGCCACTTTATAGCTTTCACATTTTACAAAGACTTGGACAAAGTGTTGCGTGACCATCCATCGTTTCATCCTGATGGAAGGAGACATGTTGGGTTTTGCTGACAGAGATATCTCCAGCTGTACCGACACAACTGCTAACCAGGGTTCCTGGGGATCTTTCTAAAAGTCATGAAAGGCATTGAATTTGTTTCTCTAAAAATAAAGCCTTAATTGATATTGAGATGTCTTTAATCAATCTTTTAAATGTAAATGCTAAGACATAGCGATGGCCTATTTACATCGTATAAAATGACTATCACTAACATCGAGTATAAATGGTCATGTCGTTTTTTTTTAAGCCACCGACACGAGACTGGCTTCAGCGTTTTGGTTCTCTCGCTCTCTCCTGTGGCTCTCCCCCTCTCACAAACACACTCACAAGAAGAAAGAATCACAAACATGATACGTCACACACTCTCCTCCGACCATCCAGATTGCTTTCTCCTGAGCGATAGGCAAGGTGTGTGTCTCATCTGCAGGGCACCAGAACGCTACCATTTAGTTGCATTTTGTAATCATGGAGGACCACTGTGACTTTCAAATATTGTTAATACATAGACTAGAGAGCTCTTTGTTTGTCTACAGCACACTATATGGGAAGTAGGATTTTATGAATCTCAAAATATTGCTGACACCCATGTTTTTTTAACCCTTTAACCCTAAGCAGTTGATGTAGGTTCATGTTTTATTTTTCTTTGGTTTTGGTCTTAAATTTCAGTCTGAGTGGCGTTAAAAAAGCCTTTAACCTAACTTGCTGTAAGCTGTAGGAGCCCTGGCTAACATGACTGACAAGAGTGTGGACAAAATAACTGTGTGTGGGTCCCTTTGACCTTCTAGTGCAAGTGATGTAGGCAGTAACAAAATCTGTACACACGTGGTCAGCTGTAGATGCATGATAGACACAGATGTGGATGGCGATGTGTCTTGGCTGTCCACTTGTGGTCCGATTACCATCTGATTACCATCTTAAAATAAAGTGTGAACAAAGTCTTGTGCGCAGATTTTACTAGCAAGTGCATTGTAGATAGTTATTCAGCTTGAAATAGAATATGCACAGATAACTCCTGCGTCCCATGATGACTCTTGTCCAGCGTTTGGTGTATTGTTGGTAATAAAGACTCTGGTCAGACAGGGGTCAGTGTTGCCAGCGTCCACTGAAATTCGATAGGGTTAAAGTTACGTAGCCATTAATCACTGGTGCGCCTCACTGGCCTAATGGACCAGGACGCTGCTCGGGGCATCACTGAGAACATCACTTGCTGTGTGGTGTTTACTGCCACAGGACAAATACAATATGGACATGAACTTTGTTTTGTCCTCCCAACAGAGCATGGCAGCTGGGGAAATGAAGAAACAATATGAATATGGTGCAGATAAGGTTAAAGGAACAGTGAGGATAATTGGTCTCTTTGTGTGTGTGTGTGTGTGTGTGTGTGTGTGTGTGTGTGTGTGCGTGCATGCGTGTGCGTGTGCGCGTGTGTGTGTGTCCACGTGTTCCCCGTCCCTTCCCTGCGTAGCATGAATAATGATTTAAATGGGGTCAGATTCCATTGGAGACGTTCACCTGTATCTGACACTAGTGGTATCGCGTAGCCGCCATTAATGTCCAATTTTCAATGAAAACAGAAATAGAATACAGACTGATAAGGGTAACACACCATCCAGCTTCACACCCGACCACATAATTACCCCAATGGGCTGTGGTGAGGGATCATATCCTGGCGCGCACTGGGGGGTCAGCGGCGATAAGCTTCAGCCCGGCTCCCAACATGCAGCATAATTACTCTATTGATAATTCACCAGGAAAATGGTCCCAGCCAATTGCAGAGCCCCGATTTAATGGATTGGACAGTGAATCGAGGGAGGAATGGAGGAAGGAGGCTGTGGGGGGGTTTTGTATGTGGGGGCAACCAGCAAGGGCCTTTTATTAGAAATGAAAATATGTTTAGGCCATAGGGGGACCCATTTTCCCTGGAGATAATAAGGCCAATAAAATGTAAAGCAGGGGAAGGGCTTGGCATGGGGTCCAACTGTGGCTGTTTATCTGTGTGTGTCCTGCATTAGCCCATTTATCCCCAGCCCAAATTAGCTAATCATTCTCCAAGGGGAAGGACTTGGTCAGGAAATTGACATTTAGCAGCATAGGCTCACTCTATTAACTACAGTAAATTTAATTTGCTGCACACCCCAGAAGTGGGCTGTTTTCTTTGCCATCAGAGGGAGAAAGGGAGAGGGAGACAGAGAAATAGAGAGAGAGAGATTGTGTTTATTGCATCTGCTGCTTCTGGCCACAATTTGCTTGGCTGTAAATATAAGACTTTGGTTTGGAACACTGCAACTCTGTTGTATTCCCCCTCATGTACTGTTGATTACAAACATACGCAGGCATTGTCAACACATAGATTCACTCATTCCAAGGTCTGTTTGGGCCATTGATGGATTATCTCGCCTGGAGACTCCAAACCCCAAAAATGCCAATGTTTTTCTTTTGCTTTTTTCCATTAGCTGTGATTCTCTGACAAGCCTAATCGTAGCCCCAGTAAACACTGTATTAAACATGCTAAATCAAATGTCCTGTGACTGATGACTGCTTTCACCTCTGCCTCTGAATCAGATGTTTCATAATAATTATTTCTGATCATCACTCCAGGTTGTCTGCTTTAGTATCTGCTCTGCAAAATGCAATGAGACTGGCGTTACTGTGGGAGAAGTTACTAATGCTGGAGAGAAAGAGGAGTGCTACAGCTGCTCAAATCACTGTGGTATTATTGTAACTAGAGCTAAAAATGATCAGTCGATTAATAAGAATATTAATACTAATAATTATAAATAATATTTGTGTATTTTCTCAAAGTGCTTTACATAAAAAGAATATAAGCAGAAATAAAAATCTATTTATAAAAAAAAGCTAAAGTGCTTAGTGTTTGCAGACAAGCTGCAAGCAAGCTGTCAGAACTAATAAAAAGGGACATTTAAAGGCATTAAAAGATAATTTAATCCATTAGTTGCTTGACAGAATATTAATCCACAACTGTATTGACAATTGATTCATCACTGAGGTTATTTTTTAAGCAAAAATGTGGAAATACTTACTGGTTTTGCCTAGAACTGCAAAAATAACTCGATTAACAGAATACTAATCAATGAATTTTTTGTTCAGTTGATTAATCAGACTAAAAGACTTTTCCATATGAATCAATTGATGATAATGAGCACCTGAGCAAGCAAAAATTCCAAACATTGGATGATTTAAGCTTCTCAAATCTGATGATTTGCTGTTTTTCTTTGTCATATCTGATTAGTGTTGTCACAATACTCCAGTTTGTAACTTCAGCACAATACCTCGAAAAGTATTGTTAGCATTTTTGCTACAACAAGGAAAAATTGACATCGAGGGTGTAACAGTCTAAATTTTTATGAAAAGATAAATTTAACGGCTATAAAGTGAAAATGACAACTATTCTTGGTTTGTAGCAGCGAACAACAGAATGACTGTAGTTACGTTAACAATAATTAAAACCTTTTAACATTAATGAAAACGTGTGCACTACGTGTGTACTACTGCGAATGTTCTCGCAGTAGTGCACACATTCAAAAGCCTCTGAGATTTTCACACATTTCAAAGGAAATAAACAAAACAAAACCAGGCTGGCAGAGCCTGTATGCCATGGGAGCAAATGGATGAATGATGAGAAGACAGACTAGAACAATATGTTAACATAAAACTACACTTTAAACTGATTCATATGCTGTATACATTACAGTATGTGCTAAATGTACAGTGATGTTTTACTGTTACTGGTCTTTGTGTGCTGCACTTTTGTGGTATTGAAAAACAGAACTAGGTTTTTTTTCTCTTTTGGAGACCTTGAACTAGTGCAGCTACTCTCCAGTGATCAGAATCGCCCCAGCCTAATTGATTGCAACAGTTGTCAGAGTGTTGTCTGTTAGGATGGTGACAGGCGTCTGAAGAAAATGATTAGTTTTCTGTCGGAAGAGAGACAGCTCTGGATGTCCCAAACTGCAAACTAATAAAGGGGGGAAAGCAATAAAGCTCGTGGACAGCAGGTTTGACTGTTTTTATAGACAAATCAATAAAATGATAGATGATGGAAAATAACGGCATCTCAGCTGCCGATTTCTTCTGGGGTTTCAAATCACGGTCCTTGCCACACACACACACACACAGACACACACACACACACACACAACACACACAAACACACACGCAAGCAAAGTATGTTGAAGGGTTTTGTCTGCGTCATGTGCACATAAATAAGCGGTTATGTTTTGGTAATTTGTGTCTCTGTGCGTATGGCACCATATTGAGTCATGAGTTACATTTTCAATTTGCTTTTTGTTGAGGTTTAAATGATGTGTGTGTAACTGTGTGTGTGTGTGTGTGTGTGTGTGTATATATGTTTGTGTGTCATAACTAACAAAGTAAATCTCCTGCTGTTAATCTTTTTGAGACCAGAGGGCCAGTGTCAGGATCAATACCGAGGACAGGCCTTCCTCTGAGCCCGCCTCTAATTGGCTCCATTTCTACTGTGGCCGTGTGTGTGTGCGTGTGCATGTGTGTGCGTGTGTATGTGATTGTACATAACTGTATTATTAGCTCCATCCAATGACAGATGAATTTGTCCACTCTTGGAACGTTTCATCCTACTGAGTTTTATTTTAGGTTCTGTTAACAGATGTGAGTGTTTCTGTGTTAATGTCACCATTCCCACAAAGATGGTTTTGGGTATCGAGTTGTTTCATTATCAACCAATTTTGTCGATTCTCGTTTCAATTCTAGTTCTGCTCATCTCCTCGTCACATATTGATGTTTTGGTCATTGACTTTTCATGTCTATATACTTCGTGCAAGGTACCCTCAAAATGGTTGTTGACGTTCTGGGACACCGTGTCAAGTTTTCTTCTTTGAAGATAAACTTCTGTTTTCACAGGAAATTTAATGCAAAGTCTCTTTCAAAATAAAAGCACTACATCGATACAACACTGCGAATTGCATTTTTTCCCCCTTCAACAACAAACACACATGGTTAGGTTTAGGAACAAAAGAACAGGGTTTGGCTTTAGAATCTTACGGGACGCGAACACCATTCGGGGGTGAAAGTCTTTGTTTGTTGGACCCATCAACCACCCCTTCTGCCAGGCCCACTCGGACTTTCACCATCTTGACCCGCTGCGTTTCCCCCTGACACTGCAGCGCTCCATCAAACTATAACAGCAACCAGCTGCGTATCATGCTGACATTAATGGATGCCCTTTTTCGTTGGTTTCTGACGCAGAAAGTCACTGCCCAAGTGCCAGGTTTCGACGACTTTGGAGTGAGACCGGGTTCACATGAAGCATGTCTTTTGCATATGAACAAAAATCCAACTATGTTGAAAGCAAAAAAAGCCTTTTATTGTCAGCAGGTTTACACAGCATATATAAGGTATATACTAGAATAAGGACAGGAATAAATGTTTGCTTGTTTACTTGAGTTTAAAGCATTAGCATTAGCTTTACAATGCAGGCCTTTTCAATTGGAGACCTGCGGGCCACATCCAGCCCAGAACCACCCTCCGAGTGCCGCAGCATATATAACTCTGATATACTGCTATGACAAAATATGGAAACTAGCCTACATGAAGTGTCTGGAAGTAGCTAACAAGTGAGCCATTGCGCTTCCTTCTTACCTCTGTTGAGTTGCACATGGACAACACAGTGTTATTGGTTTCTTTTTGTTATGGTTGTTATGGTTCTTGTGCTTTAATAGAATTTATGGCTCTTTTTATTCTGTTTCTGCACTTTGTGATGTTTCTGTATCAGATATGTGACTTTTATTTTTTGTAATTTCAAAAGTGCTATTTTTTTTTTTACTACATTCATTTGCATTTGTTTAAAATTTGTCATTACTAAAACCTAAAAAAAGATTTTAATAGGTTGCTGAAAATGTCTGGTCCATCTACATTTTCTGGTTTTAAAATCCAGCCCAATTGAATCTGTAATTGAATAGCCCTGCAATACCATCTTAAAATCTTGCAGGGAGAAATCCATTGTGAATCACATGCACTGCAGTACATCCACAAGATGTGTTTTCCTCAGTGGAAACACACTCTTTTGCTTCTACTAGTCCTATTTCTGTTTCCTGTCACTGTTGCCACACACACGCATAACTGACAGCTAAGTGAAACATTCTCAGCCACAGTTTCTGCGAGTGATCAAAAGGCATTCTGGGTAATACAGGCAATAATTAGCTGAAGTAGAGGTAGACAAGTCAGAGAGTGGATATAACTTAGAACAGGTGGGTGATATTTAACACTGAAGGCTTATTTGTGGAAGAAACTACCAGTATTCCACTTTTTATTCATTTAGGAGAAACATTAGTTTGATGAATTATCAGCTGTAAACTATGTTTGTCACCTTTTAATCTCTTCCAGGTCTCATTCTCGCCACCGCCGCTCTCGTAGTAAAAGCAGCAGCCGCAGCTGGCGAGGGACCCAGAGCCGCAAAAGGAGCAGCAGCCGCAGCCGCCGGAGGAGCCGCAGCTACAGCAGGGAGCGGGACCGGAGCCGACGCAAGGGCCGCGACCGGGAGAGGGAGAAAGAGAAGGAGAGGGACAGAGGGAGAGACAGAAACAAGGACAAGAGTAAAGACAAAGGAGACAAAAAGGGGTAAGTGATGAATGATTTCGTACATGCGAGCATACGTGTACAGATAGACAGAAACACACCAAACAGGCGTTGGGTTGGCCCAGCTCAATCTAAACTGCAGGCTCCACAAGTGGCGACCATTTTGGTCAGCATAATACAGACGTAAATATGGAGCTCAGTCTCAGCTCCTCCGTCTGTCCATCCATCACTTGATCCTTCCATCCATCAACCTATCATTCCCTTTCTTCCTCCATTTCCCCTTGCAATCAAGCACCAGGCTCCACTGGCCTTGTGATGTGATATAATTCCCTCTTGTAAGAGAAGACGTCACAGGGACATAAGAATAGATAGTAGGTAGAAGTGCTGATTCAGTTTTTAGAAAATGTTTCGGTCACCAGATGATGTCTGATGTCTTTAACTCCACTTTCCACTCTCTTGTCACCCAGCCGCAATAAGTCTAGAGCCATAACAACATCATATGCATCTCTGATGTTGTTGGTACTTATACCAAGAAAAAAACACAATAAATGAGAGCTCCTTATCGAGGTGAGAAATGCTGGCAAATGACATCTTCCTTTGCAATCTTATGTCTTCTAAAGGCTGTAATACACACTAGAAACAGGTTTAGAGTAGTGGATCTTTAAACAGTGGTACACTCCACTACGAGTCTAACGACCTTAGAGGCCTCTCTTTGCCTCTACCAGAATAGCACCCTCAATCCCTCCCCAGCGCGGTGTGCTCTAATGTGATTTGGGGCCACTGTAATATGACTGGTACCCAGTTGTTGTCTGTCATATTGAATGGCACAGATGTGTGTATCAGACTATGGATCCCATGAGTGGTGCGGACCAGCTGCTGTGCTACACGTCAGTTTAAGAGACTTTGGCTCCCCAGGTAAACCATAGTGAAACTCACGGCACAGTCTGTGTCAGTTAACAGAGAACTTTACAATTAATGGCACTGATTGAAAAGTCGATTATAGTACACATTCAAAGGTGAATCCAGGTGTTGATGACGCTGCTGTTTGTTTTTTAAACAAAGGAATACATTGAGTACTTTGCACAGAAAACTGTCTGAAAGAAAACATTTTGAGGCAGTAGTTTGTAGGTTTTTTATTGGATTTATTAACAGAAATATGCACTCATAGTCGAATGGCAATTTAGGATTTTACGACCTTTTGATCTGACTGAAAATGATCTCCATTCCTCGAACGTGTTCTTGATGCAACAGTGGAATCAGATGATGAAAATTATCACTGTAACGACGGCCATAAGAAGCTTATCTAAAAACACTGCACCACTGTCAAACTGTCACAGCACTCTTTCTAGAAATTGCGTGTGTGTGTGCTGTATCTCATTAAGAGAAGTAAAGCTAATTATTGAGAAAATGTATCATTGACAGGGAATCTTAACTGAGAAAACACAACTCAATTTATGTATTTAGCAAGCACTATGCATAAATATAACTGAGGAAAACATGCACACAATTAGAAATTAGGGTTAAGCATTCACATATTATTCAAGCTATGGTTTCTTGTTTATTTTGTAACTACACAGTTTGTAAATGTAAATGGTCTTTCACTTAATAATCCACAAGTTATAAGTTAAGTACTTGTTAGTAGAGAAGATAGAACTGATGTGTTGATAATAAAAAGCTTCATCCATATTGAGGCTTCAGTGGTCATCAGTGAAGACCTTGTGGCTCAAGATTTCTCTGTGTGAACAGAACATGGAAATTTGCCTTTAAAGGAAAAGTGCTCCATTTATTTGAAGCTATTACATATTGCCTTTCTTAGATGCGTATCAGTAAAACAAATAAAGCTAACAGTGAAATGTTAAGGCCAGCAGACTATATCTATTTTCTTATTAAGGCTTCAATATCCTTCAGCATCGATAGGAATCTCTGCCTTTGTCTCTGACCCCGCTTTAGCTTGTCTGTGTGTGCGGCTGTGAGCTCATATACGTAGTAAGTTTGGGTGTGTGTGTGTGTGTGTGTGTGTGTGTGTGTGTGTGTGTGTGTTTGCATTTCCACCTGTGGCAGTGTTAATATATTTCAAACTGTCTATCCTCCTGCCTGGGCTTTAAAGATGGTTTATTCACTGTTTGTACATTGTTTTTTTTTGTATTTTTGATTAGACAAATAATAATCTTGCAACAAATAATAATGTGCAGGTTTTTTGTCACTTCAAGTAAGCATTAAATGACAGTCTTAAGGATTGTTGCTTCTGTAATTCACAAATATCAGTTACAGAAAGAATTGCAGTGGGAAAGAAAAAGAATCACAGTGGGTGGAGGGGGTGGACTGTTTAAAAAGGTATACTTGTTTTGGTTGTTTTAACATGAGTTTCACATCTGCTGGAACAGTATTAGGTAATCACTAAAAATGTGCTCTGCCTCAGGAAGTTAAAGTGATCTGCTTCTTGCATAAAAATACACCATATTCAGGGTTCAGCGGTTTTTCACTTGCCTGGTTGGGCCAGTGGGTCAGAAATATACTCGCCCAAAGTCAAGTATACACATTGTTTTATTGATTAGTGATTATCAAATAACATACATACCATAACCATACAGTTCAGTTCAGTACGCTTTTTTTCCATTTCCAGTGTGAAAAGTTGTGGATGGTACCAGTGTAACCGTATTGTCCCCATTTTTGGTCCTCCCTCTGTTGGGGTACCTAGCACACAGATCTGGTACTAAAAGGTGGAGCTGTGAACACTGCAGTCTGTTGATTGGTCAACAGAGGACGGTCACTCTGCTCAGGGCTGAGTTGTGGCTGGTTTTGAAGCTCATGTACCCTAGGTTCATATTGTTGAGTTTTATTAGTAAACTGTAACTATAACATGAAAGGATATTTTGCTGCCTCTTGCAGCAGCTGGAGTCGCAGAAAAATAGCTTAATTCATGGGCCGACTGGTGACATTAAAGGTGGAACGTTAACTTGTAATGTTACTCAATGTATAAGCTGACGACAGGAATCCATCAACACCTGAAATTCCAATATCACAACTTTGATTATTCCATCAGTTTTTATTGTCTCTCTCGGATGACGTACACTTTTAGTAATGAGTGGATCTTCTAGCGTTTAAACATATAGATTCATTTCAACTGGATTATTTAAACTGCATATATTCTGATCCTCACTTGGAGGAAAAAAAGCATCATTTCAAAAGCATTGAGCGTCGTTCCTGTGACTTTGGCAACACTAACCCCCTGAGCTTGCCTGAGAAGGACTAAATGCACAAACCCGCTATTTTTAAATATCCCATGGAGAGAGAGACTCTCACTGCAGCCTGATCTTTTTTGATCTGAAAATGTCGATGTACAGCCTCATTCTGTGGATGATAAACGAGGTGCAGACTAATAAAAAAGGAAGCACAGTGAGTGCTGGACAGAGCATGAAAGGGTACTGTTCGCAGTGGAAACGCTAAGCTAACTAGGGTCGAGCTACTATGTCCGAAGGGTTACTTTTGATTCTAAAGGTACCATACTGAAAGTGGTGGAAAAGGGGCTTAATGCCACCGCCCTAAACTTTCCAGAATAGTTTAAATGCTCATTCGGCTTCAGTTCAAAAGTGTGTACGTGCAGCTCTTAATGAAGATGGGAAGGAAGCGGTATGGCTCAGTCCTCAGTTCTCGAAAAAAAATGTGTTTAGTTCTTTTTTAAAACCTACCCAAGTGAGCAAGTGAGTCGCTTGATTTAGTAGCCCAACGTAGCATTTCACTTGCCCCAGGCAATCGGGGAACCTGTATATTTTGGGCTCCGATATTGCAACTTCTGGTTTATTTTAAATTGATGTATATTTTGTGATATGCTGAAAGATTTTAAGGAAGAATTTAATTGTCTCCATCATCACACAGTGAAATTAATGAGTAAAATTTAAATGACATTAGTCAACCTGTGGACCTTGATTTGCTGTTATCAGCGTCCAAAATCTGCCTGACATGGATGTTCTTGTTATTCCCCAGATTCTCCCACAGGAGTTTAGAGTTTCTTCAACAGAAGAAAGGCAGAAGCAGTGAGATGTTTCAGGAATATTTAAAACAAGACTTTCTGCAGTATATCCTGCCTATGACAAGCCACTTCGCCTTTTTTCTCTGCCTTTTCCCATTCTTCTTCCTCTAAACTTAAAGGTGATGGGGGGTAGGGTCTTTATGTAAGCCCCTGATCCGCACCACTTACACACAAACACACACTGTAACACTCCAACCTCATTTACATCCAGGTTTCCTTGCTGGGTGGTAGGAGAGGAATGAAGCAGTGCGATGTTGATGGCGGGGTGGGGAAGAGGCTCAGGAGCTTTATAGTGTCTGTCAGGATGAAAGAGGGGCCCCTCAGAGCGGCACCCTGACACTGGCTCTGTGTGTGCGCGCTCGTGTGTGGTGTTGTCGTCATTAAACATTTAACACTCCTCTAGTATGACAGCAGGCAACTTGGTGCTCCAGCGGCATGTTTTCATGCAAAATTGATTGAAAAAGACGAGCTGTTGTTAAGAGATCTTGTTGCCTTTCACCAGTGGCAAAGGGTAAGTGGGTGATTGTAGGGTTCTGGTGTGTGTGTGTGTGTGTGTGTGTGAGTGTGTGTGTTTACCCATACCAGTGTACAGGGTCAGCAGGTCAGCTTTCCTCTGTGTAATCTTCTGGCTTTGTATTTACAGAGAGAACTAAGAGGTTCCTTCAATAATTTAACCAGCCCTAAAACTGTTTATTCATTTTTTTCTGTTCATTCATAGATTTGTCAACAAAAGAGCTCTCACAATACACAATATTGTGCATTGTTGTATATTTAGTACCGAGTTAAATATGCAAGTGGTTCCCAACCTTTTTTTTTTGTCTGACATACCACTGTAACCCTGTCAGATGTGCTCAAGCACCCCTTCATCAACACCACCCATCATAATTTTGAATATGTTTGTTTAATTGATTAGTATTTTTTTTACAAGACATAATAGATTCTTGAGTTGCTGAGGTTTAGGTTTTGCTTTTTTTTCTGCCATGGTGCAGTCAAGTTTGCATTCATACTGTCATCACTTGGAGTGGTAGAAACTAACACTTTAACCATTTATGCATTAGTTTGCATCCGTTTTTATTTCTCTGCATGCTTGCTAACTAGTTTCCACACAGTCTTAGTTGCAGAATTTGGATGATAATGTGCAACAACTGACCCAGTTTGGTGGGAAACTGAGGAGTGCAGCTTGTATAAAAATAAATGTGTGATTTAAAAAAAAAAAAAATCAAATTATGATTTTTTTTTTTTTTTCTTCCAAATTAGCTTAGCTTCTCAACAGTCTTTCCATGTGCCCCTTGGGATTCACTGAAACATACCAGAGACAAATTACAAAGATGAGCAAAATCCTGACTTATCTCGTCCTTGTTGTCCTCAAAAACAATGATCATAGTATTCAGGGTTGTGTGGATCCCTAAAAAGTCTTAAAAGGCATTGAATTAATGAATTTAAAAACAAGGCTTTAATGGGCATTAAAATGTCTTAAACCCTAAATCTTTCAAAGTCTTAAAATGCCAAGACATAGGAAGTGGCATTTTATGAGTCTTTTTATTCTAAAGTTGCATTGAAGAGTCTCAAAATAATTAACATCTGTTTTTAAAAACAAAAATAATTTACTGAATGCCTCTCGCAAATTTTGAGTGCAAAATATTTGCACTTTGAACTTCAGACATTTGTACTTCAAACATAACTGTAATTTACAGTAAACATAACAGTAACTTGTTTTTTTTGTAAACCTTCCAGATGCTTATTAATCATTTAACTTAAACCTCCTCAGACTGCCCACTCTTAATCATGCAGCTTCATGGTTTTGTTACCGATGACAAACAAGTTATTATGTTTTTTTCTTTAGCATATTGCCAACATACATTACAGCTTATTACTGCACCCTCAGCATCGTAGTGTAGCCAGCCTCTTGAAATGGCGTTATCGCCGAACCTAAATTTCTCACAAAACTTTCTTTTTTTCTCTAACGTTACAGCTTCAGCTTCGTCCTCGTCAGTGTTTTTTCGTTTTGTCGGTGGTTTACTTACACCTGGTAATCTGCCACATGACGCCCGCAGTGATAGCTTGCTTGCTACTAGAAGCAGATCATGGATCTAGGCGCGCGATATGCCTACGTGCACACGTGTCGTCCGAGTAGGCCTACAGGTTTCTTGATGCAGCGGGGAGCAATTAAGGTGTGACACACAACAAACAGAGCACCGGTCTGCTATTAGCCACTGTCAAATAGCTATTATATATGTAATTTATTGCATGACTATTTTGGTACAAACATTTACCCGCCAATGTGGCGGATAGCCTTCCGAGATTTAGTTGCCAAATGGAAAATCTCCCTGCATTTGGTGCTTGGCGGGTGTTAATTTTCAGCCCTGGGTTCATGTATTTTTTACTTCAGTTTTGGTTGTTGAAAAATTGGTCTTAAATTTCATTCCAAATAGCAGTAAAAAGTCTCAAAACTGAAATATAACTTGCCTTAAGCTGTAGGGACCCTGCTGTTGTACATTAATTAAAACAAATACATACAACTTATCTATGTTTCTCAACCTGCATGCAAGTGGACCCGATACTTTCTCTTGACTCAGTTTGGCTCAAGTCAGGTCAGGTTTGATTATTATGAATGCTATTTGTTAGTGTTTGAGCAGGAGAAACAAACAGTGTGTTGTGTTGACAAGTGCACATCTGCCCCCAGGCAGATAATTGACAGAAGTATAATTTGAATGTAACAGCATTCTTCATCTGATGTTCAGACCCAATTCCCACCTGTAATTAATTAGCAGAAATGTAGAATCTACAGTTAACAGACGGCTCTTTCTCCACAGACAGATTTTTGAGAATATTTTTTAATTACAAGTCATTGTTTTAAAATGTTTTGGCATAATTAAGCTGCAGAGATTTTGGCTTTGATCAGGCTTGAAGGAATTTGGTGAGGATGTAGTACAGTCAGGGTCCAGTTGTTTTGGGTTTTATCGTATTTTAATGCACACACACACATGCATACTCTCACTCTTTTCTTTCTTCATGTCCGTCACCCTCCTCAAACTCAACTCCTTTCTCAAAGAATTTGTCTGCTTTCAAGAGAAGTCTTCACCCTTTCCCTTCGGCAGTGTCGACCTCTTTGCTTTCCTCTGTAACCGATCACCAAGGTAGTGGAAGAACGTGGGCTGGCTGCCTCACTCCACATCCTCAATCAGAGAGGTCTGTCCAATTAGGCTGAACTTCTTGTCTGTGCCAGGTCACAGGAGGACTGTTGGTCCATCTGACTCAATTTCATGTCATTTGAGTGTGAAATAGGCAGAGGCTGGGCAGCGGAGGCACAGAGGGCAGCGTGGAGACCTCTGATGGCATCAGAGAGCCGTCTTTTCCCTGTGCATGTAAAACTGGAGTTGGTATAATGAGCTTAGGGTTAAAGAAATGAAATGACTGCCTACAATTCATTAAAGCCTTTTTTGATGTCTTTGTCTATGAAAGAATCATTTAGGAGTTTTTCTCTGCTAGTGCGGGGCAGCACTTCAACAGCATCCATTGTTCGCACTTGTAAAATAGCTTATTTTACAAGGGTGGGGTTTCTTTTTGAAGTCTTTAAAATAAAACGTTTTCTTGACACTTTTGTCCGCAGAGCCGTCCCCACCAACCCGCCCATTCCCATCTCTCTCTGTGAATGTGATTGTTTAGTAATTCCTCTCATTACTGTGTTTTCCCCTGACAAGCTAAACAGAACCTAGCCTCACCACAGGGGTCCCGGCAGGACCCGCAGGCCTCAGTTTGGCTAGCTTTGCTCCATCGCTCAGCCTTAACCTCTGGAAGCCTAGAGGCTGTGAGGCAGAGAGAAAATAAAACAAGACCCCAGACACAAGCACACACACATTCACGCTCACTGCTGTTGATTTTCTCTCCCTCCTTGCCTCACTCCGAGGAAATGATTGTCTGCTTCTTTGCCTCTGTTGAACATCTATCAGCTCATTAGTGTTGGTAATACACAGAGAAAGTAAGTGTGTTTGTGTGTGTGTTTGCAATATGTAGCCCCTGCCTGCGGCATCCTCTCAGCCTGTTGGGAGTGTGTATATGGGTGGTGTGGATGGGACCACTAGCTGCTGCTGCTGCTGCTGCTGCTGCTGCTGCTGCTGGTGTGTGTGTATGTGTGTGTTTGTCTGCACTCTTGCAGGACTGTAGGCTGTGTCTGGCTCTGGGAGCGGGTCTGGGGAGGTAAGAGAGACTTCAAACACCGTCCTCGGAAGGTTAGGATACACTCACATTGACTTAAATCAATGAGCTGTAAGTGTGTGTATTATTTGTGTGTGCGTCAAGGGGGGTAGCCTAGTGGCCAGGAGCAAGAGGAGACATGGGTGAAGCTGAAGAGGAGTAGGTGTGTGTGATGTGTTGATGTGTGTGTGTCTTGTAAGTGTGTGTAGTTTGGATGGGGGCTGGGTGGTTGGATAGGAGTGATGCCTAAATGCAAAGGATGGACAGTGCACACACATACACACAGGTCCCAGTAGACAAACACATGCGCACACAGAGCGGTGCAGCTGTAGTGTTTCTTGGCCCATGGCTGTATATAGTCATTAGCTGCTTTTTTTCCACACAGATAATGAGCAAAGATTGGATAGAAAACAGCCTGGCTGCATCAACTCGATCTTCACTAGATGGACAATTATTTACACACACAAAAGCAGATGAATACCTTGTTAATACCTACACAGCGATGCAGGACAAACCTGGTTCTTCATCTGTCTAATGGGGGTCATGAAAGGGTCATTGGTACTGCCCAGTCTGCCAGTATATACAGGTGAATGCTAGTGACTCTTAAGTGCCAGATATACTCCAAAAAGACACAGACAGCACACATGGCATATGCCAGCGTGTTCAATCATGTGCTGTGTAGATGGAAATATATGTCACACAGACCCTCGCTGCTGGTATAATTTGAGCTTTACCATGGGAATCAAGGCCAGGTTTGAGGGTCTAAGATAGAACTAGCGATTGTCAGGTAATGTTCATTGTGTTTTTTTAATCAGCCCTTCTTCTGCAAGACACAAGAAAATAATAGAGAAATAACTGGAGGAAAAGGTCAACTTTCAATCAACCAACATTTCCTTGGTCATTTACTGCATCTTAATTAAACCCTGAATGATGAAAGATACAGGACGTCGGAGCGAGCAGAGTAACACAGGCAGTATCTGACGCATAATCTAGGATAAAATCAATGGTAGTTAGATGAAAGGTATGTGCTGAATGTTCTTGTATTAGTCCAGAAAAGGATTAGCTGTATTCCAGTTTGCTAAAACTTTAAATGGGTTTGACCTAGGGCTGCCCCCTGAAAGTCAGAGATTTGAATCATCAGTGGGAGACCCAACTGAGATTGCTTCAAGTCAAGCAGTCTTTTATTTTATTTTTATTTTTTTCTTGACTCTGTGTGCTGTGCAGTGTACTTCTGGGGGTGTTTTGGTCCCCAGATTTTGCTGTGTAGTGAGCGCTCTTGATTTTCATGCTACTGTTTGGTACAGTCAGCGTGGACAAGGCACCGAGTTAACGTTATCTTCTCTCTACTGCTTGAAAGTGGTGAATTTACAGCTCACGGATACCTAAAATTACACAGTCTCTGGCTTTTGTTTGATATCTAGTGTTGGCAAAAAAAATTTGTTGCACATTTCCAATCCGTTGTTAGCGCAATTAGCTTGTTTACTATATCACGTGAAAGCCACTGTCACACTGAATGTACTATGTAGCCCGTTCAAACTCAAAACCAAATTGTTGAAAATTTCCTATTTAACGGCCTAATGAGTCAGGTACAGCCCTAGTTTTGCCACAGATGTTATCAGGAAAGATAATTGCTGTACTCAACTAAAAACTAGATAAACAGTCATTGAGGATGATGATTATTGTAAGGGATGCGCATTTTGAGTAACTTCTTTATTTGAGTACTTTGCATTAAAAACAATCTTACCTAAAAGGAAGGCAACTTGGCCAACAATGGAAAACAAGTGCAGTATGGCATAACAATTACAAAAGAACCAGGCTTCAGTTAGCCTACTAAACCAGAAATTCAAAGTTAACACAACAAAAATCTGCTGTCACATAGGCTAGACACAGCACAGACTGACTGTCTCAGCAGTCAGGAGCCACTCTCCACTCGGTCAGCTCAACATCCACCCGGTTAGCACAAGCTAACACACCAGCAGCAGATAATATCTGAT
Organism: Epinephelus lanceolatus; assembly: GCF_041903045.1. Taxonomy (NCBI): domain Eukaryota; kingdom Metazoa; phylum Chordata; class Actinopteri; order Perciformes; family Serranidae; genus Epinephelus; species Epinephelus lanceolatus. The sequence goes on from NC_135737.1 coordinate 27,194,729, forward strand.
ACTGAGCCGTTTATCGGATCCTACAAACTCACACTGACACCGAAACGGCTTGACTCTGTTGTTAAACCCATTAATAACCATTAGGGAACATTAGCTGTGTGATGCTAACAGTTAGCCCTGTCACTGTGTATGTTTGTGCGACTCTTAAATACTGCCCCTGGTGTGGAGCTCACACTCCTGCAGCAGTAGCCTCATGATAAACAGAGAGAGCGACAGCAGGGCGAGAAGGTGCTGAGTGGACTGATACACTGCAGGCAGCTTTACAGTGAAATACGATTTTACCCATTTTAAGTAGTAAAACAAATAAATAAAAAAGTCATGCTCATGTGTTAGCGATTAAGCAGCGATTACTCAATAAAATACTCAAAATACTGACATCCAAATAGCATAATCATGCTCGTCCCTAATTATTATACCACTAGAATATTAGGGAATATTAGATGTACATGTGTTTAGCGTGTGCAGAGTAGTGGAAAATAATCACAAACAGTTTTTCTTTTGTCGTTCTGACAGTCAGTTACTACAGGAAATGCTGTCTGTGCCTGAGATTGACCTCTCTCTGTTTTGTGTGCAGATTTGTGTGTGTGTGTGTGTGTGTGTGTGTGTGTGTGTGTATGTGTGTGTAGAGAGAGAGAGAGAGAGAGAGAGAGAGAGAGGGAGAGAGAGAAATCTGGCCACTTTTAATCGCAGGAGAGACACCCTGAGCGAGCGATAGAGAGCTGTGACAATCCACTTAGTGCGCTCTGTAATCTGTTTAACCATTTAGTGAGTTGTTAAAGGAGTATGCAAACACTCACACACATGAAAAAAAAAATGCACCAGACGCCCTGCAGGCTTTAGCTGTGCACAGGACAGTCTGCCTCCTGAACTGGGTAGCCGTTCAGTGCTGTTTAGAGTTGTGTGTGTGTCTATGTGTGTGTTGATGTGTTTGAGATCTGCTGTAGGCACTGAGAGAAGCCAGGCCTGGAGCATGATGACAGAGACCAGACCCGGCCAAATAGAAGATCCCCCCAATCCAATTACCCTGTTCCTCTCTTTTATTTTCTCCTCTTCTCCCCCTCTCCTCTCCTCCCTTCTCCTCTCCTCCTTTTTACAGCCCTGTCTTAGCAGGAGCAGCAGCTAGTGATGGCAGTCCTGGCTGCTGTTGAAGTGGCTGGCCGCTCAGCTTTATGGATCAGAAGAGGATGCAGGCAGGATTATAAGCAGCAGGTTATGAGCAGCAAACATGACAGGCCAGCTCCGATTTAGGAGGGTTATGTAAATGTGCTTGTCGACAAAATATGTTTTTCTGCCTTCAGTATATTCTCTCGCTCCCTCTCACTGGAGAAGTCGGGTAGTTTTGGTTGGAGGAAGCAGAGTGGTGGTGAAGGCAGGGAGGGGAGCTAAAAGAGAAGATTGTTATGGAGAATGATGTGTAAAAAAGACACACCGTTAATGTTTAATTTTCTCCAGACTCTAGTGCTTATTCATCTGCACCAGGGGCAAGGAAAGGTGTTGACTGAAGTCTTTATGAGAAAGGCTGAGAGTGAGAATACATTATATAAAGAAATGTTCTTTTTTAGTTGGAGGGAGCAGACAAAGTAACATAGAGGAGCAGAGGAGAGTTTTCAGTTAGCAGAGAGTACCTTTCGTCATGCATTTGACCTCTGCTGCTCTGAGACAGAAGCACGGCTCTGCAGGTCTTGCCTAATGGCATTGATCATTACAAGAATACCTCCTTCAGACTGGGTAAACAGCGCTCCAGACATATAGTTAAGTACCATGACTCAGTTGTGGAAGTAAATATTGCTTGAGAGGAGCATATAACAATCATTCTCAGCGGAGGTTTCACATCGGCTGCCATTTTTTCTTTCCGTTTTCTTTTGCAGAGAAATGAAACAAAAGAGTTACGAGCGCAGTTACCAATCATACAAGCGTGTGTGTGTGTGCGCATAACTGTGATGACTGAGGGATGGGAGCACTTATTTGTGCCACTGATACACAGCTCATATTGAACGTTGAGAAGCCACCGAAAAGTTATGAAGCCTTCCTCCTCTCTCTCATTCTCTCCCTCCCCTCCCCTCCCACCCATTTAGCCTGCCACTTTTTCAGCAGAAGTTTAGATCTCTGGGCCGATGTTTAATTCATTTGTACTAATGTCTCACTCACTCTTGCTCTCCTTCACTCTCATGTGCTCTGTCTGGCTCTCTCACCAGCCCAGTCCCTGCGGTTCTCTAATAGAGTTATTTTACCTTGTGTCTCACTCACTCACACACACAGACACACACATACTGATGGCTCTTTTCTGCTGTCCACTTTTTGACATTAGAGCATATACAGTCTTTTTATTGTTACAACCCCAGACCCAAAAAGTTGGGACGCTGTGTAAAACATAAATAAAAGCTGAATGCAATAATTTCTATTTAGAACACGTCATTTTTTTTAATTACACATTTTTCCAATGCAGCTATTCACATAAACTTTAGATCAGACGTTGGTATTAACTTATTAAAACTACACTGATTAAGAAATTGTAACATTTGAATCCATAAAAATCAGTGTTCAGATGGGATTTAAATCTTTTATAGGGGGCCCGTTTGCGAATCTTGAGAAAGAAATTTCACTATCAAAACTTTAACAAGTAGTGTCCTCAATTCCCAAATGCTAAGTGTGTGTTGTTAAAAGAAAAAGGGAATGAAACACCGTGTCCTAGCTTTTTTGGAACATTGCACAGGCGTGAAATTCAGAATGAATGTATATTTGCAAAAAACAATAATGCTTATCAGTTTGAAGATTAAATATCTTGTCTTTGTACTGTATTAAATTGTTTATAGGTCAAAGAAGATTTGCAAATCATTGCGTTCTCTTTATTTATGTCCCAACCTTTTTGGAATCAGGGTTGTATGATACGTCAGCTCTACTTGGGTTTGGGCTAGAATCATTCTCAGAATATTAAAAAGGATATTTTGCGATACCAATATGTCACAATCTGGCGAATGTTGGCAAAAAAACCAAGTGATGATTAAATGTTTGTTATGCACTATGATACAAAACTCTTCATGTATGGAAAACAAAATAATATTTGTTAGCTTTAAATGCTCCCCAGAATCATTAATATGGACAGGAAAAAATTGTTTGTGGATAGATTTTTAAAATATCCCCAAAAACACAGTTTACATGCGGCCAACTCATTCATTTTATTTCTGGTCTAGAAGCCTTGGTCAAACTTTCCTCTTGCATTCCCATACACTTTCCTTTCTTTATTTTACTTCTCATCCATCTTTCTCAGTTTCTTACTATCTTTCAGCCGTTTTCTCCTTTTTACGTGCCCCTGCCACTCTCTTTCTGCCCTTTTCTATGCCCACATCTGACAGCATGGAAAGTATGCACAGTTGTGTATAAATACTTTGGGCACTGCTGTCTAATCATCAGTGAGTGAAATAATTCACCTCTTTTTCTTCCCGTACACACTCGGCTCTGTGTGGAAAACGTTTTGAGGGCAAACGGTGGAGCATTTCATATAATGAAACAGAGTAGCAAATCATCTCGTTAAATTTTCAAACACATATTAATCAGAAGGAATAATGCAGTCGGAGCCAATGTTATGGCACGCACATTTTTGCAGGTATACATGTGCCAAGTTGAGAGGAGTTTTTATATGGTCATAGTGTATGTTATGATCTTTGATGCACAGTGCGTGTGTATGAATGTAGTGAGTACTGAGTAGGGCCACTACTGATAAAATACTTTTTTAAATCTTAATTTGAGAAATATAAACATGTTTTTTCTATAAAACATTTCTGCTCCCGTACCAAATGAGGCCTAAATTTAGTTTTACTGAAAACTGAAAAGACAAACTTGAAATTTGCCTTGATAAAATGGTCTTAACTTGGCAAAGTGTTAATGTAAATCAGCTCTTGTTTCATCACAGAGCAAGTAAACAAGATTATGAATCTGACCAGACATTCAATGCCAGGTTTTAGTGCTTAATAGTTTTTCGATACTGTGCTTTGGATGCATTTGGGTACCAAAAACATGTTGAGGTGCGACACCCAGTCCGAGAATTGGTGTGAATGAAGTGGTCTTCAGAGCAGGATTTTGTTTGCAAGGTGCACGTGTGAGCTGTTGCAGCCACTCTGTCCTTGGCATCTGTGTGCGCATGTAAGTCTGTGCCGTGCGCGTTCGTCTATTTGCATTAGTGTGAGACTTGGGTTAACTTTTCTTTGTACCGCTTTTCCTTGAAGTCTACAGACACACACACTCTCACACTCCTGACATCTCTCCCTGTAGGCCAGACTGCAGAGCGCTTGGGGCCATGTTGTTTTGTCTTCTGACGGACAGACAGAAAGAGAGAGAAAAAAGAGAGACTTACCCAGGCCAGTGATTACGCCAGTTTGACACCACAGACATGGAAGGGGTTGTGGTGGTGGGGGTGGGGGGTGGTGGGCGATCAGTGCACGAAGAGAAGTGAAAAAGGCATCGTAGAAAACGGTGTGGAGATGATATGAATAACAATGTACGCGGTTTGTCTCCCTGGACCCTGATAACCTGCAGACTAGAGCCCACTCCCTGTGACAGGCTGGCCTTTGTGGCCACTTTATCCCGCCTGTACACTTGTAAGGTAGAGCTGGGATAATCGCACCTAATCTAATTAAGGCTAAAGAGGGCCATGACTGAGGCTGGCCAGGAGCAGACTGGGCACTCATACACACACTTGCACACACACACATCAACAAACACAGCTCAGCAGCAAAATCCTGTTTGCATCAGAAAAATAAGGTTGTCATATTGATTATGCAGATGAGCGACTAACCGGGGCTAACTGCCTCTCGGCCAGCCGGTTACAGCTGACACAGGCTAAAGAGAGGAATACAGAGAGAGGAAGAAAGGATTAGGGCAGATTTAGCTTGCTGTTTTCTTTCTACTGTTTTGCTTGTACCACTTTTAGGTTCAGAACAGGCTTGTTCCCCCTTGTGTGTGTATAGAGGATTTTTGGAAAAGGAAGACTTCGAATATCCAGTTATTTAGTTTAAATCAAAGAGGGCTACAGTGCACATGACAAACATGAGCTGCAAGTCTTCCCAGGTGCCTTTTTAGCAACTTAAAATTGCTAGAAAGAGCTTATGATTGTATATATTTTTGTGGTTTTGTGGCATCAGCAGCCCTTAAAATCTGGCAAGAGCGCTGGCAAACTGACAATCAAGCAAACAGACACATACACAGATTCATATGTACAGTAAGAAATAAGATGAGAGGAGAGAAACAGAAGGACTGGCATAAATCAACATGTTTCAGTACTTCGTTCATGCCGAATTTAACCTTTTTTTATATTATTTTTTGATCAATAGATGTCAAAACTACAGCAACTTTGACCCATTCAGACATTTTTAAATGTCTTGTGTCCCAAAATACTTAAATGTATTCAAATAAATTTATAATACAGAAGCCTAGTAACCAAAAACTTGCACATATGTAGCTTTTCTGACTGATTAAACAACTTAAACAATTGTCAAAATTGAGTACAGTAGCTTGTAAGGACATGTTGTGGAAACATGGCTATTAATAAACTGTCTATGTAGGTGTGTGTGTGCGCGCGAATACATGGGTGCCTGTATTTGTACACACTTGTCTTCAGGTGTGTGTGCATTGTGTGTGCAGCCAGCCGGCAGCCAGATTGCTATTTCCCCCTTCTGCCCCTATAGAAAGGCCTGGGTATTCTCTGGATGAGGGTGTGATGTACAATTGAAGGGCAGGATTGAAACTGATTACCTTGTTAACTCCTGGCACCCACTGGCAGCTTGAAATAGACCTGAGCGCCAGGGCCTGATTTGCAAATGAATTACCTCTCGCCTGGCCCTCCCCTTCCCCTCCCCTCCATTCCCCCGTCTTCCTCCCTCTCCCTCGTTCTTTTTTTTTTTTTTTTGTCCATTCGGTGCCAAGATCATCTTTTTATATTGTGCCATGACAGATGCTGTGCCGGGCTGCCATTGTTCCCCATCAGTTTTTCTGGGGCCGCGAGTAGAGCCAAAAGATTTCCACATGTGATTTTAACACAAGCGTCCCCCCGCCCCCCTACCATATAGCCCAGTGCTTTATTCTTTGTGTACCGGTACTGCAATCTACAGAGTTTTGGAGCAGGCGGAAATGTTGGGGAGTGTCATTGTCTCCATCTCAATAATGGAGAGGTATTTCTCTGATTAGGAAAGGTTCTAATTGGGAGGTATGAAAAGGACCGCTGGCTATTGAAGAAACCGTGGGGAAATTGATTGCTCTCCATGTTTCCCTTTTGCTTTTTCTCTCCCTCTCTTTGTCCCGCTCTCCCTCTATGTAACACACTAAAAAGAAGTCAATTTACTTTAAAACTTGGCCCCGGCATTCAATTCCCTCCAGCACTGAGTTGGTGTGCATAGGCTGAGAAGAGGGAGAGATGGGCAGTCTGTAGGGAGACACGCTCAGTCTGTGATGTTATATGTGTGTTTAAATACATGCGCAAATGGATCTGGGTATCGGTTGAGTCGGCTGGCTTAAAATGAGTTGAAGATGGTTCCTCAGCCATGGCCTACTGATGCATGATTTGATTCTTTAATGGCAAAATAAATATGAACATGTGCTAGGTCCTAAGCACAGGCACAAGGCCCCATCTGCCTACTTCTGCCTAAAGTAGTTTTTTTCCTGCATATTCAAAATTTGACAGAAAACATATGGTTGATGACAAAGTGTCACCCAAAACTCTGTTCTGGATATTTTAGGCCAATACTGATGTCCATATTTGGGAGTTTAAGTGGAACCTTTAATTTGTCTTCTGGTGACAAATGAAAAAATGGTGACACTTTTTCTAAATTACCTCAGACCTAGTTTGGTATTTCTGTCCTGCAATTTCTTCTCACACTGGCTTTACGAGTAAAGACTTTGTGAGCGATTTCATCTCTTGTAAACTAATTTCTAATGCCGGAGTAAGATCATGAGAGTTTAATATCAGTTGGTGTACACTCCAGTGATTTTGATCGTTGTTGTAAGGTGGTCGTAAAACTCAGTCCGAGCTGTTTGTGTCAGTCTTTATCTCGTCTTCACGTACCGACAAAATCAAACATGTTCAATATTATTGTAAGTTTTGTAAGTTCAATAACGTTAACATTGTCAACAACCAATAGCTGCGCACCAAACAGGAAGCAGTAAACCAGGTAGACAGTAAACATGAAGGGGACTCAGGACAGGCACAAGAACATGTACATGTCTCATTTTTCTTAGACTGTGCAAAATTGCGGAGCAGTGAAGTGAACATAAGTCTATGTTTAATTTGGCGTGTATCTGATCCACCAACCAGCTCTTATTTTAGTGACAGATCTCTAAATTAGTGCAGCTAACTGAAGCGACAAAATCTAAAATGTAAAGTTTGTACACAAATATGTTGTTTTTTTTTTTTTTTTTATTAATATATTTTTTGGGGCATTTTAGCCTTTATTTGATAGGACAGACAAGTGTGAAAGGGGGAGAGAGAGAGGGAGTGACATGCAGCAAAGGGCCACAGGCTGGAGTCGAATCCGGGCCACTGCGGCAACACCCTTGTACATGGGGCGCCTGCTCTACCACTAAGCCACCGACGCCCCACACAAACATGGTTTATCTATAAGGATTGTATTGATACAGAACTGACAAGAATACTGACATATGATGCCTTTTATCTTTTTGTTGTTTGTTTGTTTTTGTTTTTTTTTTAGAGTTATGTGTTTTTGTTGACACATAATGAATTGTTAATATGTCATATTTCCTTAAGGGAGTTTGGTGTCATATTTTCCATAAGGAGCAGGATGGGAAATATTCTTAAAGGAGTCTAGTTGTAGTCTTGCAAGTAGTGACCCTGCAGAATCCCAAGACATTGCGAAATCTTATATTGTGTGACTAAAAACTCACATTGTCTTTAGATGTAAGCAGGCATCAGACTTAAGTCTTCTTGGAGTATTTTCAAAGTGTTCTAGTGTGTGGTAGGCATTACTTATGAGCTGATGTATTCAGCGATATATCTGCAATAAGCCAATGCAGCTGATATTTCATTCAGTCAGATTTACCGGTCTAGCTCTAGAAAAAAAAGACAGTAGTAAAGTATTCAAAAAAACAGAAAGTCATTAGCTCACACAAAACTGTTTGATCCGGTACCATGGCTCTGATTTCCATAATCTGTCCCTTCTGCTCCCTCCCATTTATTTAATGTTGGTTATGCTCTTAATGACCTCCCAATTCAACAAGCCATTAAAATCACATTTTTATAAAGGTGGCAAAATTGAATCACTTGAAATTGTCTGTGTAAGATAAACAAGTGGTGTTTGGTTGGGGGTTAGTGCTTAAACTCTAAGTGCTTATTAATAAAAAGTTACCTCTGGTGCAGAGTGACAGTTCACCTGTTTTGTAAGATAAATGATGATGTTGTTAAGTTATCACGAGATGCACTCACGTCTGTGGGCTGCAAATTTTCAAGACACTTAGTCCTTAAATTCTCGCTCCACAAGTGTTTCTTGTTCTCTCTCACTTGTGTGTTGTCCGTAACCAGGTGTCAGATAAGGGCCACATATGAACAGGTGTGTGTGTCGAGTGAGTGTGCTTATCGCAGAGCACAGAAAGGCCAGCTATAAATCAGCTTCTTCCTTTCTTCTTCCTCCTTTTTCTGACTTTTTTATTGACTGCACTTAACCCTCCCTTCAGAGAAACATAAAGTGCTGAATTTGTTCACCCCATTTTTAATGGACTGCTTTTCTCCACCATTTTGGGATTATGCTAAAGTAGAGCCCCCTCCACTGGGGAGGGGAAAGGGGTGGGGGCAGCTTGTGTACCCACGAATGTATGCGTCAGTGTGTGTGTGTGTGTGTGTGTGTGTGTGTGTGTGTGTGTGCGTGCGTGCGTGCATGCCGAATTACATAGAAAGCATAGAAGCATAAGTCTGTGTTTTGTTCCCTCTTGTGTGTTCTGCATGGAAGAGTGACAGCCCCTGACTTACCCCTGCATTATCCTTTCCTGTGAGTGTGTGCATGTGTGTGTGCCCCCCCAGCCCTCCTCTTAGCTGTATAAAACCCTGAGAGGTAGCTCTGATAATACACGCACAAGAATACAATTTCAATTTCAATTGGCAGCCCTGTTAAAAAGGAGCTATGGAGATGGCAATCAGGCCTGGGGGAAAGCTGAGCTCCCTGTATTATTGAGCGTGTGTATGTGTGTGTGTCCCTCGACTGCTTAATATCAAGCTTTTGCCTTCTATTAGTTAAACAGGCAGATGTCACTGATGTGGACTGTGTATTAGTGCATTGTGTGTTTTATTTCTGTGTGCATGTGTGTGTGTGAGTATGCTTGCTCTGGTGTCCCCATCACATTGACTCTTTAATAAATATGCCTGCCATTCTATCAGCAGTCAAACAACATATGAATGCTCAATGACACGCTTGACAAGGCATGCAACTGTGGCAAATGGGGCGCGCGCACACACACACACACACACACACACACACACACACACACTTATGAATGATGTCTCTTTCATAGTGCTACAGTGTCCTGTCTTCCCTTTGCTCACTATCTCTGACTGATATCTGGTTGAGGGCTGAGAGGCTGCTGTGGGCCAAATGTTATTTCTGCAGCAAAGGTGTTCAAGAAAAAGAGATATGTGCACTTTAAGAAAAAAAATGTGAGTAGTGCTTTCAACATGGTCTGTAATCTTTCCCCAGTAAAAAAGTTGTCCACCACTGCCTGATTCTGCCAGCCTGATTTAAGACAATTCCACAACTGTTTTTAAACACACTGACAGTGAATTAATCTTAAGATATTTTGAGAGTTGATTTAAGTCTTTCATTTTTCAAGCAACATTGTCAAGTAGTCTCTTTTTCCAGCCTCTCAGTAGGGGCGATTTTCTGCTTTTTCTTCTCCGTTATGCCAGTAAACTGAATATATTTTGGTGTTCAAGTGTTGGTCCGACAAATTGAGTAATTCAGTGCCATCGTCAGATTATTTGCTAATGAAAATAATGATAAGTTGCCATTCTTGTATGTAAAAAAGGGGATTTTGTTTAAGTTTTCAGCCTAAATATTGCTAACAGTGCTAATATTTTTAGAGTAGAAGATTTAAATGTTGCTTAAAGGTCAGTGTGAGACCCTCTGGTTATGATTATTGACTCTCCACAACTTGTAAACATTATAAGCAGAGTATTGGGGCTGCTCCCCGAAAGTTGAAGGTTCAAATCATCATTCAGATTCTTCCCCCAGTCGACTGATTCTTTCAGTTGAGCAGTTGCTTTTTTTGTCCATTTCTTGACAGTCATTGTGCAGCCAGATGTGGCTGCAGAGTGAGCGTTCCTCGCTTTCACGCTGCTCCAGCACAGGCAGCTGTGGGCCCAGACCGAGGGCGAGTCTGAGGAGGAGGAGAGGCTTTGCCCGGTCAGGCTCTGAGATAACGCTATCCACTGCCTTATGCATAGAAGCGGTGAATTTACAGCTCAGGGAAACTTAATACAATACAGTCTCTGGCTTTTGTTTGATATCTAGAGTGGGCGAAGAAATGTTCTTACACATTTACAATCTATCGCTAGCGTAGTTAGCACACATTAGCTTGGAGTCTTGTTTACTTAAATATATTACCTACGTGAATGTAGCTGTCACCCTGAACCTCCAGCCAGACCCTGCTCGAACTCTATATTGGAAAAAATGGACCGAATTGTTGAATATTTACACTGAACAGCCAAATCTGATTCGAATGACACAATTCTGAGTCGGGTACAACCCTACAAATCATGATGGAGCTGCTACAGAGACATAAACAGCCATTGGTGTTGAGTTTAAAACTATTATGGTTTTGACATCTTAAACTGAGTAGTATTTCACCACATTTATACAATGTGCGATCAGGGCAATGCCACAAAAGTAAAACTGTGAAGATCATTCTGATTGTTCAGTAAGTCTGCCTTTACTGCCCGCGCACTGCTGTTGTTAGCAAAGGACAGTTAAGTGGCTGTTAATACATATAGGGGACAGTTAAAGAGGTTAATATGGCCAGTGGAAGAGAGCCAGTGGAAGTATGCCTCATATTACAAGGTAAACCTGGCCGGTAGTGGACAGTGAAAGGGTTAAAGCTTCCCCACTCAGGACAGCAGGCCTGAGAGGTAATGCATGGCTGATGAGTGCTGGGCTAATGGGCAGCTCTGTTAGCTGGAAATCAAATGACTGCCTCTGCATTTTAAGTCCCTCTGTCGCCTCCATTGACTGACTGAAGATATTTATCTCCGCTGTGTCAAGGGGTGGAGGGGGAGAGGAGGAGGGTTCAAGTAAAGAGAGGAAGAAAGGGAGAGGGGGGGGTTGAGGGAGAGGAGTGGAGGGCATCTTAGAAAAACCTGACGACCTAATGCAATTATTAGAAACTTGACCACAAATGACAACTCATCTGGTGCTGGCTCTGTAATTAATTGTCTGCTAGCAGGAGCGCAGGGGTTTGGGAGGGTGAGGGGTGTTGTGTGGGAGTGAGGGAGAGAGAGAGAGAGGGAGGAGAGAGGCAGGTGGGTGATTGGGAGAGGGCGAAATGACAGGTGAGGAGAGACACAGGGAAGGAGATGAGGTAAGATGAGGCAACAGCTTAAAGATCCTCGTTAGAGTGCAAGAGACAGAAGAAGGTTTGGACACAGTGAAACAGAACATGTACTGTGAGTGATAGAGGCCGAAAGAATGCACGGGTGAGACAATGAGAGGAAAAAGTGCGTGATTAAAGAAGTGGATTAAATAAGGAGAGGCGAGGGAATGAGAAAGCAGAAAGTGCAGACAGTGTGATGGATCCAGTGACCATGTTAAATTGGTTATATTGACCTTGCCAGGGCTCAGTTTAACACTCACACTTGTTTGTCTAGTTTTACTTAATTGACCTCAGATAACTAATTACCATTTCCTGGAACAACAGTACATTACTCTTTCTCTCCGTCTCTGACCCCTCCCTCTCTCACTTGCCTATCTTTGTCAGGCTCTCCATCTTTCTGGCTCGTAGCTGTTTGGAAGGGAAAAGAGAAGTAGTCTGCACACGAAATATTGTAGGTTCCCAACGATTTAATGATGCAATGTGTCCTGTCCACCTTCAAGATCTTTGTCGTGTAAAATGTAGAACATAATGACTGACGACTGTCTCTTTCGCCTGATGTTGAAGGTCAAAACATTGCATCACAAAATATTTGAGAGCTTACAGTATTTTTTCTCTCTTTTTATTTTTCAATACTGACTTGTCCTGCACCTGCGTTCAAGGTTGAGGTTTAACTTGCCTGGCAAAGAATAAGTTTGCCAAGTTCGGTGGTCACCAAAATAACTTTCAGCCCATTTTTTTTGGCATATTCAGATTGATTTTAAAAAAGTATGGACTGTAAAAACCACATAAAATGCACTTCCAAACCACATTCGGGGTTATTTTTTTTTTAAAAATGTGATTACAATTAGATGTGTCTCAGTCTGCATAGTATGGCCTCTCATATTGGATGTCTTTTTCGTCACTTGCGACGTGACACACTGCAACTTCATCGAATCCAGAGTGACACAGGAGCTGAGCAGAAGATATACTGCTATTATGCATGTATGGCAGGCCCCCAGGCACGCTGGTCAGCTCACTTCCTTTTTTCCCCAGTGGCCACTCACGGTATTGCAACAGAAACATCCCCTGTGGCCCAAAAAGCTCTTTGCCTCATAGACCACCATTGAAAAAGGAATTGAAACACCTCGAACTGTTATTCCCAATTAGGCCTTGTCCGAATGAAACATTTTTCAGTGAGGACATGTGCAATATTCTGGTATTATTCAGGTTTGAGGAGCGGTCTTTGACATGTATACAGCGCATTCGGAACACGTCTTAACTGGGGTTTTTACTGCAGTTTGTACTACAGCCTCTTGCCTGTTTTACGGCTGGCTCTGTGCGTTATCATTGATGCATTCTACACAAACAAACTAGCCAACAGTTTGCGAGGCTAGGGTAGAGACGCATGCCCAAAAGAAAAGCCCACATTTCTTGACAGAAAGAGAAACACACCTACTTTTAAACATTTTGAAAGACTTGGATATCGACAGGTTCTTGGATATGTGCAAATATGGTAATGCTAACATTTCAAAAATGTGGCTGAAGAATTGATTGAGGGACTTTGAACAAGTCTTCTACCAGTGGAAAACTGAAAAAAACTGCTCACTAGGAATATCGTCTTTTTAAGAATAAGGTCAAAAACCAAAATAAGCTGTGCATGTGAACATAGCCAGTGTCTGCTGTAAAAAAAGGGCCTGTTGCACCAGTGTTCTCCTAATTGAAGTCGATTAGGAAATGGTTGAAGAGGCATTCATTCTGACGAACCTCTATCTAAGGCATTGTACATTTGTAGAACAGCTTGGGTAAAGTTGTTTTGCTCAAGGACACTATTCGGACAGGAAGAGCCACAGATTGAACCACCAACCTGCGCCCCCTATCTCCTGGGCTATAGCAGTGCTCAATTGAATTGACATACTAATTCTTCAAGTCAAACTGTAGGAAAGACAGTATTTCTTTAGGCTGCATATGTAGATAAATACATTTCTATTTATGCTGTATACAGTAAATAGTAAAAATTTTAATGCGCCACAAGTTCAGTTTCTTGATTGAGGGCAAACTAAAAGACTTGATGTGACCGCCACGCCTTGTCAGCATGGCAGTCCTGTCACAGCGCATTGTGAATCACTGTATGTGTGCTTCATTCCTGTCCGTCCATGTCTTCACTTCATCTCTCCCTCCATCACTCCCCTCCCGCTGTGTGCTGGGGCTATAATGTGCTCCTATGGTTGTAGTAAGCAGGCCATAGTGTCTCAGAGGCCTTGTGCTACACCACCATTACTATCTGGCTTGCCTCCACTACAAATTGGATGAACAGGCACTGACACATTTTCAATATTATTACATTAAACCAAGTGGATTTTGATTGATAACCTAATATTGGCCTAATGCAAAACATCAATCATGGCAAGTATATTAATTATTTAATATTGTGGCGTAATTCAGAAATCGATGCTGCCTCTGCGTTGAAGGCACAGAGAACGGTGGGAGGGAGGGAGATAAGAAGAAAAGGAAAGCTGTGTCCCTGAAGACCTCAGCAGATTATATGATGTTTTGAAAAGAGAGATGAGGATGTAAAATGGTGTGTGTGTGTGCGTGTGTGTGTGTGTGTGTGTGTCAGCTGTGTGTGTCTAATGGATAGAGCGATCCCCTCGGCCCTGGTGCGGACAGTGCTGGACAGCTTGCCCTTGATAAAGTCAAGACAACAGATGACATAGTGGGAGATTAAATGCAAGTGAAGAGCTTAATAAAGGTTGGATCACAAAAATAAAAGACAGAAAAAAAAGATGTGGTTATAAAAAGTGTGAGGGGGAGAAAAAAGCGAAGGGAAATGAGTGGAGGAGGAGGGATTGAGCGCCGCGTCTCCCCTGTGTTAGATTGTTTCTCACTAATTGCGCTTCATTAGCGGATTACACACACTGTCACCACGGTAACAAATGTCTTGCTGTCTGGTTGCTGGGCGCCCGTCATGTATAATGAATGTGGCGGGGTGTTTGTCAGAATGTAATGTAATTACAGCTAGATGAAGTTTGCCTTAAGTGGTTGACTTGTCTGCATGTGGCTCACTGACAGAGCACAAAATAAACAAGCAAACATCCTTTCTTCCTGACTTCTTCTCCAGTTGTTTGGTACTTTTGTTAATAATTCTGTTTAGCGTTTCTGTCAGTCCTTCGTCCCATTATTTAGAAATGTTGATCATGTGGGAACGGCTTAGGTTTGTGGTCACACTTGGGTACAGGACCTGGCCTGACGGATGGATGGATGGATGGATGGATGGATGGAAGAAGGGTGGTGGAGGGTAGGATGGATTAGACAGTATGTAATTTTAGAGATGGTGTAGATTTACACTGTGATGCTGCTGGCTGCATTAGCAACTGAAGCCTGTCGATAAGCCTTCCTCTCAGCACACACACACACACACACACACACACACATAGTGAAACGCAACGGCCAGGGTGGAGTTGTCAGTAATGGGGGCCAAAGTTGGATGGGGGGTGCTGGGATCGGGGACGGGGGCTGTTTGTGTTCTCTTGATCTGTTGATTTCCACTGCTGCAAATTTGAAATGTGCCAAAATCGCATCTATTATTTACTGCCAATTTGCTCTTTTTAAAACCGACCGCTTCCCCCCCTCCTCCTCTTTCACTTCCTCGGCTCGCCATTCTGCTGCTGCTACCCCAATAATCATATACACATTTTTTTTTTTTGTATTAATTCACAGATAATAAGCTCTGAGTTCTTTCTCTGTACTAGGAAATTGTTATTATGACTGCCAACAGTGAGGCGACAATATTAGTTAACCTCTGTCTGGCATGGGCGCCAACACACACAAACACACACAGCACTTCAGTCTGACAGGTTACAATTAGGATAATTCTTCACTATGTTTTTCCTTTTGATTAACCAAAACCTTTTTGATGTCACTGAGATCAATTTACTTGCACAAACATTTCCATCCTGCTCATAATCGAAGAACACAATAAGATGATTATGACATGTGCTGATTATATTACAACTAGAACTGAAACAATTTTATCAACCAAATGATCGACAGAAAATTAATCAGCAACTGTATGATAATCAATTAATTTTTAAGTAATTTTTTAAACCCAATGTATTTAGTGGTCTGACTCAAGATATGTACATTCTATACACCAAACTGTGAATTAATTGATTGAGAAAATAATGAGTAGATTTAATCAGAATTAGGACATGTTCTGATGTACTGTGTTAAAATGTTAGAAATTGGTTCAGAAATGTTCATTCAGGCACACCTAAATAGATTTGGTTCTTCTGTCTCTTGTGAGCGTATTGATGTGTGTATATTTTGTTTGTGGTGGATGTGCCCGTGTGCATCTGCAAAAGTGTTTTTTTTTTTTTTTTTTTTGTTAAATGACGTTTTGTGTCCGCGCTTTATTTACAGTGGGGGAAATGTGTTGTTGTGTTGCAGGGATGCCGCGAACATCAAAGGAAGATTAGAACATCTGGTAAGTTCTATTCGACACCTCCCTTTTTATCCCCACATACACGTGCACACACATTCACGCGCGCACACACACGCACACACACACTTTGATATCTGCATTTCTAATGAAACCTCCGGAATTGGAGCTGAATACCTGCAGCTAACAGGCAGGGGGAGAGAGACAGAGAAAACAGAGAAAACAGGGATAGAGGGAGGGTAGTTTCCCCCCTAGGGCCTGGTCCACCTTTTATATTAGCGTTTCATTTATCCCCAATTCTGCCCAAACACACACACACACACACACACACACACACATTTTGTTTTGGGTATTTGCAGGATTTCTACATTTGTGCATACCTGTTTGCATGTGCATGTATGAAAGGAGATTTTTTTTACCATTCAGACACACACACACACACACACACACCCTCTCCCTCCTCCTGTCAGCATGGGGCCTTTGCTCAGTCTTCTCCTATCCATGAATCGAGGGCCTGCTGGAAACGCTCTCCCGGGACAGCCCTGAAAATTTAATGGCCAACGTTTCCAGCGTTTCTCTTGCTACTCGCTTTAATACGGGGTCAGAGTGCCGTGCAACAAAGTGAAAAGGTTCTCTCTCCTCTTTTTGGGTGGGAAGGAACCGAGGTTTGATGTGCCCCATATTCCAGGGGATGAATTATAGACAGGGGTCAGCGAGGGTCCCGGCTCTCTGTGGATGTCACATGCCCTCCCTCCCTCGCCTCCCTGCATACTAAACCTGCAGCTCCCAGCACCTTACGCAAATGACCCCCAGCCCCACCACGTGCTACGCAAATGACCCTGAATATGCCACACAAATGACTGACCCCAAAATTCAAACACTTCGCAGTAACTGTCCACTTGAGCGAGCAGAAGATCAGATTCAACGTCGTCAAGCTCAGTTGCAGAATTGTTCCTTAAAGGGGACCTTTTATGCTTTTTCTTATTTTCTGTCATATATATATATATATATATATATATATATATATATATATATATATATATATATATAACATTACAATGGCGGATGTTCTTATTAAACGTGGCCAAAGTTTATAAAATAATGAGATAAAGGTATGTAGAAGTAATCCCTGTAAGCACAAACCTCAGGCTTCAGACTGTTTGAATTTTTTTGTTCTACTTTGGCTACAAGATGACATCAGCATGTGACAGATTTCTTTAAATGGTCATCTGCTCCAGGCACGCTACTTCAGTGTTTGCATCATAGTCTGCACTGCCACACGAAGCCACATGCTAACGTCAGGGAAACATGTAATCTTGGTTGCTGATGTTGTAAACTTCTCCCCCGATTTCGGTTCATATTCCTGCTGGGACATGTCCGGTTGTGTTTTGAAGCTTTTATCGGAGATTTTTCATGACAGAAAGTGCAGCTATTTTCCGTTTCAGTTATGCCCCGGCTACAATGACGGTGCAGAAATGCTGAGATGCCCGGAAATGCTGACCAGTCAGAGCAGGCTGGGCTTTTTTAGGGAGTGTGGTTTTTAAGAGACAGGAGCTACAATGGAGTGCTTCAGAGAGAGGGTGAATACAGGTGTTCCAGCACAGACAGTATGAAGTGCGTAACATGTCCGAGTAGAAACTCAAAATACAAGTATGAACCTGAAAATAAGCATACATACAAGTAATACATAATAGATTCCTTTTAATGATACTGACTGTAATCAGAACTCTGATTGAAGTGCGAATAAGAGTGGAGTGATTTTGCCTGTATTTTGCTCACCGTTCACTCCATAACTGCATTGAGTTGCTCCCAAAGTGCATTAATGCTATTATTACTTGTACAATTATAATATAATTATCAATTATTTATCCAATGCATTGTGTTGCACTTACGGCATGTGAGATAGAGAGGCACTGGTCGGGTGCAGTTGTCTCTTTGGCTGTCTCCAAAACCACTCCCTTGTTGACTAATACGCTGCTCCCTACTCTTTTGTTCCACTGTGGGGATTTTTAAGGGCACCACTGTATAGTGCATAGATTTCTCCCTCAGAGTTCAGACACTTAAATAAAATGACTGACATTAAATATAGTGCACGACAAAGTAATGGTCTAGTTTGGCTTCGGAGATGTCTATGGGTGGGTCTGGAGGTGTGATTGATGTGGTACTCCATAAAAAGGGCGTGTGAATTATTCAAGAGAGGATTACATGCATAAACAGTATTAATCAATATGTGCATTGGCAGTTACATCTTGGCAAACATTAGGTAGTGCACGTCTCATGTTGAGATGAGTCCTCCTCTTAAAGGCAAGTGGAGGAATGTGAACTAATTTCCATAAGTGATAGTGTAGACAAATGCTCTGTGTATCTATGCACTGATTTCTCATGTTTGCACACTTCTTACACACGAATCCGGTCAAAGTCACCTTGAATAGTTTATCTGTGTATCATATTATCATTTTACACTAATTCGCTGATACAGAGCAGTAGTACTGAAGAGGACTGTAAACTAGATTGTACTTTACACAATGATGTCTTAGTAATATAATAATATACCGTCTTTGCGTTAATGTTTCTTGGCAGCCAGTTTGCATGTATGTTATGCATAGTTTTTAGACTGAGTGGACCTATAGGAACAGATTATTGCATGTTTGCATTTGATTCCTGATCTTTATAGGGATCAACTCAGAGTTAAACATTACACATTTACACACACACACAAACACACATTGGTATGTTTACCGGAGCATTTTTTTGTATACATGTGTCTCTGGAAATTTGAATGCCTGAATACTGAGTGTTTGAATTTATGGGTGTGTTTATGCTTATGGGGAGATTGCACCCCAGTAGTCAGCTGCCTAGGGAGCGCAAGACTCTGATTACGATTCGGGACAGAAAACTGTAAATAATGGAGCTCGTCTCCCTCTGAGGATGGTGTTGCAGGGCTGTTGGAAACGCTGTTTCCCTCCATACCTCACACATACATCCCTGTAGGTTTCTAAACAGGCATTTATGGCTCTCTGTTGATGTACCGCTCTTAAGATTAGTGCATCAACCATATTGACACTTACGGTGTCGCCAAGCTGAAGTCGTATTATCTTTTTAACAGTTACCTTGAGCCTGGTCTCGATAAAGGAATCACTGTTTTTACACTAATAATTACTCCCTAATATTAATTTGAATAATTTGCAATGGTTCTCAGTTATGTTAAAAATATTTGTAAAATTTTCAAGTTTCTGTTCAAATAATTCTTGCGCTTGATTTTTCATGATGAATACCAACGTTTCCTCCTCCTGTTAAGTTAACAGTACGAGTGAATGACTGGCATAGTAATTAGGTGGGCAATTAAGATTTATGTGGTCTGAGGTTTGTTTTATTGTTCATGTTTGTTTTGTTTTTGTGTTTCAGCAGATTGACTGAACGCGATCAGTCGCAATACAGAGAAAAAGACTGAAGTTAATTGCTCCCAGTGCTCTGCGTTAGTTTCTGCTTTTGTAGACACACACACACGTTCACGTTCAAGCGTGCACACACACATACACAAGTTTGAGTTGGACGACTCCTTGCTCTGGGAGAAATGGAGCGATAGTGAAAGAGGTGGCCTACAGCAGCTAATCAGTCCACATGCACCGCTTCTCAGAGCGCAGTAGAAGAAAGCCAGCAGCTCAATCAATACATGAGGAATCAGCCTCATCAGGATTACTGGCTCAATCAGCAGCTGTACCCATCCTTCTACACACACTGCCTGGGGAAGGATAGAAGAAGAGTGAGGCAAAGAACAAGGGAGAGAGGGAGATCGGTCCTGGGATGGGAGTTTGAGTAGAACATGATGGTGGAGGGCTGGAAAGGCTGGTTTACAGGTCAGTCCAGGGTTGCAGGTTGAGCTGAGGTCATGATTCACAGAAAGCCAAAATGACACATCTGTGTTGTCTTTGGATGTGTCTACAACCAATTTCCCAGAGTTTAAAAAGAGGTTTAAACTAAGACTTGTGGATTAGCCTGAAAGGAAAAAAAACGCTCAAAAAAAAAAATAAATAAAAATTGAGCTCAATTTAATCCATAAGGTTAAACATTGTCTGATAAAATATTGCATGATTTAAAAGAGCCATTTGAAATTGTTAGGCACATTTTTCAATAACCAAATTGTATATTAAATGCTGCTGTGTCACTTTGCACCATATATTATAAACATTGCACATTATCCTACAAAACAATGTCATATGGATTTGGCTATTCATTGGAGTTTGGCTATCACCGGCAGTCTAAATGTGGTTAATGCCCCGTTGAATGGTTATACACTAGTTTATTATGACACAGCCTACAGCCTAAGATTTTTTAAAATACTGTCAAACCGCACTGGTTTTACAAGATGTCATCTTTATCCCAATTTTCACCTGGCTACCTGCAGGCGAGGTGAACATGCCAATGTGTCTTTCTTTGTTTAGTTAGTTCTCCCTTGGTTTTTGTTTTCTGATTTGGTATAGTTAACATTAGCAGCTAATTGATGCTCATTTTTAATTAACATTGTACTTGGAAGACATGACACCTCAGTACGGATTATGCTAATAATTTAATTTAAGTTAATAATTCTGCTCTTTTTACCGTATTTTCTTCGGCATTTAAGTTACTAGTGGACAAATCACGCACATCCCTAGTGTTGTCATTGGAGAATCTGCGTTACGTCTAATGGGGACATTGTAAAAAAATATTTTTAAAATTGTATTAATAACAGATGCAGTGTTTAAGTGGAATTGTGGTAGTTACACCAAACTGTTATAGTCTTTTAGGCACCCTTTGAATTAATATGGCATCTTAAAATATAGTCTGTATATTTAGTTCAGTTTAAAAAAGTGAGCTATTTTTTGACACTATTCAAAAGCTATTATTGATCTGTTACGTCCTAAAGGTTGTCTGTTCTGAGTTGGACCCTCCACTGCTCGTTTTAGCTGACAAAAAAAATCAAACATATTTGACAATGTTCTTATGTAAAGGTGCTCTGCATCTCAAGAAAGTGTGTTTGTTTAATCAAAAAGGTAGCGTAGAAACGAGGGGTCAGCAGACTGCTGTACACATGGCTTTCTTCAGGGATGGCTTGTGTCGCCCCAGTGTCCCTTGGCGAGTTGAAGAGTTTACAGAGGCAAAATGTCTTGTTGCCCTACTGACAGATCGGCAACAGCAGCTGTAGTCAGGAGGACAACTCTCTCACACACCAAGAATGTGACAGACCTGATGTCACTGAATATGGCAGGGAGTTGACTTTGAGCAGTCTTAAAGAAGTTGAGGACAGAGCTCCAAATGATATACTGTCGTCTCTTTTCTTTATTCTGTGTCTCTAATCGTCTCATTAAACACTTTCTCTTTATCTTGCACCGTATCTCTTTCTTTGTATTTCTTTGTCTCTGTCTGTCTTTCTTCCTCTCTAATATGATTGTATAGGATAAAGAGGTGAAAACAGCTCAGAGAGAGAGATTCTGGGCAGATAAAGGAGGGGAAAGGGAGGTGGGGGGTGTTGATAATCTGCAAACAGATTTCCATGCTTATTACACTAATGATTTCATGATATTTGATGTGGCGGCGGGGGTTGTGAGGATGTGGAGGGGGTGGGGTGGTCTCTTTCTCGCTCTCATCTTGACGGCGCAGCTAAATGATGGAGTAATTTGAGTGACCTCTGACTCGGGGCAGGCCCAGACGTAATTGCATGTCATTCTGGCACAGAAGGAGGGGAAGAAGGGAGGAGGTGGGGGGGGCTCCACAAAATACAAAGTACCCCCCTGTCTTTCCCTCCTTTCTCGCATATCACTTGTTTTTCTGTCTCCTTTTCATGTGTCCCTATCACTGTCTTGCTCTCCATCTTGTTGCCTGTCTGACTGTGGCTCGCCTCTCGAGTGTTTCCAAAAAACACCCCCCCCCCCACCCAAACAAAAGAAAGATTGCATTAATTTTCAAATGATGATATTACATTAAGCGCAGAGATCTCATATATCAAAACGTGAGAACTACTCCCTTACTGTATGTGCTTCATCTTAATGGTATCGCTGGATGTCAAGGGCATGGAGGAAATTAAATCGGAAAGTGCAGATAGACCAAAGAAGATATTATCTCTGGATGATTGCAGTTTTGATAGGTATTCCAGTGAATTTCATTTTCTCCGGATGGGGAGAAGATGAGTTAGCCTGCACATTTGCTCATTTTTCTTCTACATGATTTATGTGAGTTGAGTATAAAACTCTCTCCTTCTCCCCCCTCTTCCACCCCCACCGCCTCCCCCTTTTATCGGGAACACATACATGCATGCGCACCCACACACGCACACATGCACATGGGGTAGTAAATTACTGCCTTTGAGTTGTATCTTGGCTGGGGCAGTTTATGTATGTATGTGTACTTGTTGTATCGTTGCATGTGGGCAAACAGCAGCGCGCAGGGTTTTGTGTATTTGTATGCACGTGCATGTTTTTGTGTGTGTGTGTGTGTGTGTGTGTGTGTGTGTGTGTTTGTATGAATACACGCGCCTGAGATAGCAGCAGAGCCATCAGCGGGAATGATTCCAGGGAGACGGGGGAGTGTCATTACTCAGACTTGTTTACATTCTAAATACGTAATGAAATCTTGTTGGTAATAATGACGGGAATAAAAGTTTGGGAAATTGTAAAAGTGGTGAAGTTTGAGAAATGAGCCCCGGCCTGTGAAATAGCATTTGGGGGCAGGAAACGACATTATTATGCAGTGCTCCTGCCTGCCTGAGACATGAAGATGAACTGCTGGCGGGCCATAAAATGCTGTTAGCCCTAGCCTGAAGTATGGCACATTGTAAAAGAGCCCTGATCCCATATTGCCATTATATATAAAAGTATAGCCATACACAACATTATTTTTCATATAAGTTGAGCTCCGATACAGTGGCCCAGGCCCCCCAAATACATACACTGATAGGCAGATTTTTTTTCCCCTCCTTATAAAATATATAAATAAACATATTGCCATGGAACCCATCTCTGCCCTGATCTTATAGACCTCGATATTAAAAACAGAAATATTGCATTTTCTAGGGGCTCTGTTTTCCCCTGTCCTCTTTTGGGTATGGGATATATCTGTGTGTTTGTTTGGGGGGGAGTGCGAGGGAGGCGTAGAGGAGGATGAGGAGATGGGGAGGAAGCCCGAGTGGAATGCAACAAATGAAAGAAAATGGAAACAGATGAAGACTTTAAAAATATAATGAGATGAATATTGAGCATATCAACTCCAGCATAAAGAGAGTTAGAGGGAGTGTATATTGAAACTGTTTATTGACAGATAATAATGGTTACAGGGGTGTTATTAAGATTAATGTTACGCTAGATGGACTCAAGATAATGTTTGGCGACATTTGAAACTCAAAACCACATTTCATCAGTGTATTCATTAATATATTTATGCTGATTCTTTACTTATAGGTAGGACATAAGGAGCAGGAAAGAGGATAATGTGTGAGAAAGGTCCCAAAATCTGAATCCAGAGTGTTGCTGGCTTTTACTGGACTTCTTAATGCGCTTTAACCATTCTCTGTGTTTACAGTACTGCAATTTATACATTGACCTTGAGCATTAAGTTCTGTTAAAGTTGGTTTTATTAAAAAAAAAAAAAAAAAAGTAAAGTAATCAGAAACTTTTACAGCAGGGGTGATTTCCTTAAAATGTGTCTGGGAGTCTGACTCTTTGGTAAACTGACTTTATCAAGAGGGCACAGAGACATAGACCCAGACACTGGTCCGTCCTTTGGGATTTTCTATGTCTCGTGCGAACAATTGGCATTTATTATCAGTGTAAACTAACTTGGAAGGTCATGTAGGACTGTGAGAAGACCTGCGATGGAGAGCTTATGATGTTTGGTTGTCCAGATTGGAATACAATATGGTCTTATTTTTAATATACTTCTAAAAATGTAGCACACCAGTTGCTTCATTTTGAGATTATTCGTACGGCCTGTGCTGTGCCTTGTAGTTGTTACTTCCTGTAAGTCTTCTTTTTTGTTCTTCTAATGCTCCAGGGACATTTTTACATATGTTTTGGGACTGCCCTCTTATTGCTACTTTTAGGAAATCTGTTAATTATTCTTTATCGGATTTGATGGGGTTGAGCTACGATCCACATCCATCCCTCGGTGGTCTAAATGACAGTTCATCCTTTAATTGTAATCAACATAGGCTGTTGTTTGCTGGCTTTACAGCTGCAAAAAGACACTTGAATAAATGTGCTGCACTCTGAGTCTCTCTTTGGTGGTCATACTGGATCCTGGCCTTTAATAAAATAGCTGACTTGGACTATACTACAGCTAAGATGAATAGAGTGCCCTTAGACAGTAAGGGTTTAGATGTATGTCATAGGTGCCTTTGATAAACTACAGACTTCAATGCTTTAACCTCAGCTGCCCCTCGCCTTTATTTTCTATTGTTCCTCTTGTCAATATATTTTGTACATAAAAACATAATAAACATTTAGCTATACCAGCTTTATCTGTTTAATCATATTTGTATTTATATCATATTTGAATGCAAGTTCATGGTGAGATAATAGCTTAAATTTTCAGTGGCAATCTTTAAAACCTTTTACAGTAACAAAAGAGCTTATTTAATTTTCTCTTTAGATTTCTGCTGTACATAGCAGCATATATATCAAATGATCTGTTGAGTTTGGGTTTTTAGTAGAGACGAGATGAGCTGCACTGGCTTTGCTCCTCAGAGCTGCCTGAGAGATGATGGTTTACTGTGTCTGCCGATTCTGGAGCTCAACTAATCATCAGGAAGACCAGCAGTGCTTCGCTCTGATTCTCTGACCTACAGTATCTATCTAACCCTTCATTGCCTCATTGTCCTGCTCTCTCTCTCTCTCTCCTGCTCACTTCCTCAGGTTTTGTTCATGGCTCACCTGGGCCTGGAACTCAATATGGTTATCGTAGATTGAGTGAATGATCATATAAAAATGAAGGGACTGACAGTTACGTCAGGCAAGGATTCCTAAAAGTAGAAGTGCTGTTCGTCTGCCTGCGTGTGTGTTGATGTATGCTGCCATTCATGTTTGTTTGTTTTCTTGACTTTTTTCTGCTCTGTCATAAATAAATTTAGTAAATCATTTGGTGAGAATGCAGTCTGACCATCTGACTACACTCTGACCAGATAGAGTCCATCTGACCTTTCCTCCGCCTCTCTAACAGCCATTTATTCATCTGCTGACCCACCATACTTTGCTTTGTCTGCCCCAGGCCCTATAATAATAAAATAGTCCACTGGACAGAGCAAAACTACAAATAGATGAAATTTCCTGCGTGCAGTACCTCATTATACACAGTGTAGCATTGTTTTTACCAAGCCAAGTGAGGGTTATTTATTTTTCTAATGGGACGTGTTTATTTTTGACTAATGGGACAGACGCTGGGCACTTAGGCTCAGCTAAGCGTGCCTCAGTGTGTCTGTCGTCACTGCGGTGAGGTAAGGGAACAAGCTGGAGGCCTACCATGAGCATACAGGACTTCCTGTCACAGTTAGGGCAGGAGTTGAGCGGGTGTGGGTGTCAGTGCTGGCAATAATATCCCAATAATAGTAGATTCTTTTATGACAGCTTCTTGAAAAGGGGGATGTTTTTGAAATAGGCGTTCCTTTACACCTCGAGAAAGACATTGCCTGTGTTACTGATAATACCTGCACTATGCGTGCATGACTAGATTTCATAAACGTATACAGACATTCAGAGAGGGCTCCTTCAGTGTTTCAGCTTTTAGGCACAAGAGACAAATGATCTGACAGCATGAGCACATGAAAATGAAATACTGTAACATGTAAGGTGTTAGTATGGTCCAACCTAAGTGCCTTTCAGAGAGTTGCAGCAAACCTCTCTTTTTCTGTTTTCTGTCACTTGTACAGTTGAGTGCAACCCTATGAATTCACTCCAGGAAAAACTGTCTGAAAGAGTGTGCCTTTATCCTCATATCTGAACAATTATTACAGCTCTCCCCTTCTCTATGATGGCTAGCTTGTCACCCTGCCTTTAAATGTGGCCGCTCTGCCGCTTTTGTATCCAACATGGTTGACGACACGACATACGAAGTAGTTCTTCTTGAGCATACTCCTGCCTCTAAGACAGCCGTAGCTCAGTTAGTAAAACAGGTGATCAATTAATCGTAGGTTTTGTTTTGGCTCTTGTGTCCTCAAGCAAGATACTGAATTGAGGGACACTGTAAAGCACTTGGTTCTGCAGTCCACTATTGTCTGCATGGCTCTATAACAAGCCACCTTTTAACAATAGAAGTCTCTACATTTCTACTTTCAAAAATCTCCTCTCATGATGGCTATGTCTGATCCTGTCCGTCTTTGGTCCCCTCTATGTCCGTATTCCTCTTCATCATCTTTTAATTTCTTCCTCACTTTCACTCTTCTTCTCACTCTCCCTCATTTGTCTGCGATATTCCCCGAGCTCTGAAGAAAACAAAAGCAACTTTATCAGTCTGTCTTTTGTCCCCCTCTGCCTGTTTCCCCTCTCCTCACAGTGTGATAATCTAAAGCCCCTGTAAGGGAAGCGCTGCTCATTTTTAACACACACACACACACGCACACACACGCACACACACACACACACACACACAGTCCTTCCCTCTGTGTCTCATGTTTGTTTGTGTGAGTCGGAAAGGCGCAGTTCTAATTGAGGGGCGAAGCCACTTCAGATGCAGCGGGTGCCTCTTTCCCAGTAGGGGGAACACAGATCTGCCTCTGGGGAGCACAATTAACGCCTTTTTATTGTTTACTAATGAATTACACACAGAGGAAGCACGCATGCATGTGTGAATTAAAGAGAAAAATAGAGTTTGTTTGGGAAGCAAAAATATGCAGTGGTGTGTGTGTGTGTGTTGGGGGGGTTTCCATATCATTATGTTTGCTTAGTTGTGAGTTGACTTCTAGTACCTTTTACATCACTTAATAATTTGGTATTAATTAGCGTGTTTCAGCCTTTATTCACTTCCTTAGGCAGGAAGAACACGCTTGTCTCTGCTTTTATTTAAAGATTCAGAATCACACATGGCAGAAAACTTTTGCGATGCGCTGTACTTAAACTTTTAAACATGTTGCACACCTCCGGCCACACACCAATCATTGATGTTAAAGCAGGTGTTTTTGCGTTTACAGGTTGATAACTAATAACTGCTTTGACATCACTGATTTGTGTCGTAAGAACAGCAGGTTGCTCCGAAGTTTCGACAGACAAAGCAGCAGCAGTTTTCTATCCTGCGTGATTCAGTGTTGTGTTACCCACAGCTGGCAGGACTGTGTGTGTGTTTTCATTTGCGCGTGTGCATTGAGGACGCATGGACTTACACATGCCTTAAGGCCAATGTAAACAAATGCTAATGTAATCACCGAGGGGGGCGTCGTAATAAACTGTAACTAAGATGATTGCACAGCACACAATGATCAGGTTAGTTAAGCTGTGATGTGTTATTGCTTAAAATGAGTGGTTGCACCGAAACTGATTCCTGTGTCATTCTAATTGTTCAGCAGCTAAGCCCTGTACCATTGAACCGGGTTCAAATCCTGCCCAGGACTTTTGTTTTATGGCATGTAATCCTTCCTTTTGCCGTTTAACAGCCCCTGTTAAGGCTAAGATGCTAGAAAGCAAAAAAAACAAAAACAAATTTGCCCTAATCACTTCTTCACGAGGGGGAATAGAAAGTGTGTGTGTATACGTCTGCGTGTGGGTGAAGGCCTCAAGTGTGCCTCTTCTTCTCCAGCATGATAGTGATTAGTAATTTCAGCTGTTGAGCAGTGGCAGTCGGTGTGAGTGTGATCCGCTATGTCACCTGCTACAGGGGATACACACACACACACACACACACACACACACACACACACACATACACACATCCATGTTACATTAAGTGTGCGTCAGTCTGTCTGCAGTGCCTTGATGTGCGTTCCATCTAGAATACAGCACCCTGACATCGCAACATTAAAGGGGGTCATTATATTTCCCTGGCTGCCACCGAAAAGTGACGTTTTTACAAAGTGACAAGTTTACAGTTTGATAAATCAAATTTTTTTTTGCTGTGGGTGGGGTGGGGAGCCTGGAGAAGGAACGGCGGGAGGAAGAGCTGGGTTGTCTGTGGAGGAGAGAGGGAGGGAGGAAGCGCTGCCTGTCAGCGACGCCCTGGCCCTGTCGTTTAAATGATGCTCCCAGGCAGCAGATTCAGATCCCATCCCCATTAGCATTTAATTTCTCTCTAATCCTACACACAGTCTCCACCGCTGCATGGTAACGAGGGCCGCCCGTGCCACGGCAGCGCCGGAAAAAACCTCCGAGAGCAATCTGCAGGCGCGCTCGGCTTTTACAGCTCGGCGCCCTGTCGTAGCCATCATTCTTCCTTGACAATTAAGACCCTCAAATCTAATAGCAGTGATATTGGAATTACAGCAAGACCCTTTTGAGGGCATGTCAGGAAAAAGGGCTGCGCCTCCCAATACAGCTGTCAAAGCACAAGGCCCTCCCCCCGTTCATGCCCGCTAAGCGTTTCTGATGCACACACACACACACACACACACACACACACTTACACACATACACACACACATGATGGGATGGGGAATATGTTGAGTCTTTGGCTGTGATCTTTGTAAAATGTGCTCTCTGTGCCCTCTTATCCAACTCTCCAAAGACTTGTTACAGCAGCTTTTGTTTTCTCTCTTCTCCCCTCACTCTCTCTCTTTGTCTCTAAATTTCTCTTCATCTTTTCCTCATTGATTCTCCCTGGTGAGTCAGAGATGTTGTTGCTTTCTGTTTTTCACCAGCAGGGTGTTTTTTTTATTTTTTTTATTTTTTTTTTAAACAGACGATTAGACTAGTAGATTGGTGAAGTTGTCCCTTGGTGCTCCACGAGGACAGTTTAAGGGAACATTCACTCTTAACAGTTGCAGTTAAAGATGATCATAGGTAAAATATATTACAGCCAAAGAGATGCAACAGTTTTAGAGCAAGATAACATCGATAAAGTTGTGTCAGTGTCAAGGCTGTCCTGTCGCTTTGCAGGGTGGTGTAGTTAACAAATAGATCATCCTTAAAACAGCCTTTGTGTTAATGAGTGTCTGTTCTGCTTAATGTGCCCTCGAGCAACACACCTGCTCAAAGCTCTTTTCTCTAGTCGTCTAAGAAGAATAAGAAGCTCTTTGTTAGTCAGTTAAAATATCACATTAATATTGTTGACTAATTTTTTGTTTGTTTTTTATTTTCCTGTTTCTCTTCTGCAGACTCCAGCGGAGCAGGCTAAAGTTCGAATGCACTTGGTCCTGCAAGCTGCTGGTAGGTGAATGATTTTTCTGTGTCTTTTCCCTCAATCTTTTTAGTGACAGTGTGGTTCAGTGCCGTCGTCTGACACCTGCCAGTTTTGGTCACTCAGGATGTTAACATGAAGACAGTGTGTGAGAATACTGTGTTGCGCAGCCTCAGTCGGTTGTCTGCCTGACTGCACTGAACCACTCAATGCACCTTAAACCTCATTCCACCGCTTTGCCTACACACAACTTCATCTGCTGTCATTCATAAACGTACCCCTGTGATGTTACCCAAGGGCTATGCAGTATAGTAAGTATGTATTTGAGGTAATATTCTTGGAGATAGAGTATATTTTATGCTGATTATTTTCTCCACTGGGCATAAGCCTGGAGGGGATCGTGTGTTTGGTCGTGTGTGCGTGCGCGTATGAGTGTGTGTATCTGTCTGTCCACAGCTAATCTTGCAAACTACTGGAGCAATCAGTGTAATATTCTGTGTGCACATGTATGACTGTTTGCTCAAAGATCTTTGGTCACTTTGGCGCTTCAGTATTGTTGAAAAAACAGTTTTATTGACTGTTCTCCGGAAATCGTCCCAGCTACAGACAAGAAGTCTTACCTAGTCTGTTGCAGGCCACAATTTGGTTTTTGTTGTGGCTCAAAAACTGACATTCATAGAAAAGTTTGGTCGTATTTTGAACTGGAGCATCCGCAGATTAATTCCATACCCAATATGTTATGATCTACTAAAGTTAGGCATATTACGAGATGAATAAGTCAACCATTTTTGTTATCTTCACTGCCATCTTGACTGTAAGGGACAGTTCACGGGTCGCAGCTCTCTGCGTTCCAGCTGCAATCCCATTCTTGTTCCATCTGCTGCACAGCTTTTTTGTGCTGTAGTTGAAAGACAAAATTAAGGCTCGTCAAAGTCCAGTTATGAATGACATGAATCAAAAATTTCTGGCTATGTTTTAGGTATTAAAAATACATTCATCTGTATAATTATACTGTATTAATAGTTCACATAAGGAGCTTGTTAGCAGAAAAACTCAATCTGCTCTGTGCAATGCGTCAAGCCTCTGTCAAAACTGTATTTTTATTAGCTTCTGGGACACTTTTGCGGCACATCTGCTGGAATTACAAGAATTATCTCGAGTGGCCTGTTGGAGATCATCATTCCACTGAGTGCTCTCTCCTAGTTTGGACATTTATTTACTTTTATGCATATAGGTGACAGAAAGTGTGTCCAGGTTTGTATTGTGTGTAGACATTGCATGCAAGTACAAGCGGCACCAGCAGAGTGACATGGCTTTAGACCTGAAGGTGCTGACTTTCATCTCGAGTCTGTCTGAGATCACCACTGACTCTGTCCATGAAACAGGACAAACCAGCATCTGTGTACTACACAGTGTACCCAATGTTTCTATGATAACTTTTGCACTCATCTGTTCGAATGTAAGAAAATAAAACCTTGTCAATGTAGTTAAAAATTACTTGGCCCTGGCACGCAAATTTTGCTACACTGAGCTGGAATTAAGCCACAGTCTCATGTATACACACTTCACTGTGGACCTGGACCAGTTTCGTACTTGTTTTCCCACACACAGACCCACAGCATCCCTCCCCATGCACATACACACACACCACCATCACCACCACAATCTCATACACACACACAAATACATACACACACCCGCCTGCTCCCTGCTCTGAGTGCTTCTGGGCCCATATTCACTGCAGCTTAATTTCAAACACTCCTCCCAGTACATAAGTCATAGATGTCACCATGCACACGGTGTATATATTCCAGTGTGTATTCGAGGGGTAGAGTTGCGAGCCAGATGTGACAGGCAGAGATTGACTGTGGAGAAAGATGTCTTCATGTTTACAGTCATGCGCACACACACACACATACACACGCACACGCACACACAGGCCTAGCACTTCAGAACAGGGCTCTAATTTCACCACAGGAAATATATGAAAGAACCAGGCATCTATACATCATCTATAAAGCACCCTGTAGCCGCACACTTACCTCACTTAGGACTTGTTCTGCCATACTGTGGGTCACAGAACATCACTGCAATCGCCTACTGAGATTTCACTGATGTGGGACTTTGTGAAGCATATTCAACATACTTCATCATACTCTGAATTGTCTCTACATAGTTTACATTTGGAAAATATTTGGGAGTGGGGGACAGTTTGGCTTCTGTTTTCAGACACCCCACACTCCTGCCCTGCCACCTCAAGGCTAATGTTGCACTAATGGTGGTGAAGCATCATAAAATTGAGCATGTGGCTTTGAGTGCAGTGGGCCAGACTGGTGCAGACACAGGCCCAGGGCCAGTCGTGGGACTATAGGAGAGGGTTTAATGCACTGGACATGTCTCTGGTTTTCCTCTCTTTCCTGGAGGCTTCCAGAAGAACAGGTTTATGGCTCAGTCAAAGACTGTCTTCACTAGAGAGTCCATTCTGGCCTGTATCAGGCCACGGGTGCCTGTGATCATAGCGGCCATAATGATACCACAGTAAAATACAAATAGACAACAGATTTTAATATGATAAAACAGTTTATATTTGGTGCTTGGACTGATTTTATCATTCTTTTTCTGCCAAGTTTTCTGCTGCCTTTCCTTTGTTTTGTGATTTACCATTGAGTGCCCTCGCTAATTTAAATCATGTTTTTATAATTAGAAATATTAGGGGTATCTTTTTTTTCCATCCAGTCCTCTGACCTTGCAGCTGCTAAGCCCCCAAGTCTTCTAAATTCATCCGTCTCACATCTCTTCTTATTTTCTCCATTCGCTTTTCCCTCGTCCCTCTCTGTCTATCTGTCCCTCTCGCTCCACGTCTTACTGTCTTTGTTCCAGTGTTGTTAGCGGACAGAGGGAGATAGGGATGGAAAGAGGGAGGGATAGAGGGCGAGAAGGAAGCAGCAGATGTTGGGAGGTTGTGTGAATGTTAATGTCCTGACGTAGCCGTGGAGCTTAAACCTCCTCCTCCTCCTTCCCTCCGTTCCTCTCTGAGCGCCCGCCAGGCTTTCTCTCTCGGGGTCTCCTGACATCCTTAAAGCCCGTGGCTCTCCTCTCCTCTCCTCTGCTTTCCTCCACCTCTTTCTCTCCCATCCCCTCCCTCCCATCCCCTCCCTCCTTTTGTCCGTCTATGGACTCTCTCTAGTCAGTAGAGAGCAGATCATCCCATGGCTAAAGCGGCTCAGGCCTTTGTGTTTGGGGGCTCTGTGGACCTGTAATGAGCCCCCTCGGCTGGCCCGCTGGCCTGCTTAGCGCTCACTGGGGGCTTTGAGAGTGCATGTGTGTGTCTGAGTGTGTGTGTGTGTGTGTGTGTGTGTGTGTGTGTTCATTCGTGGAGTGGGATGAGGAGGTGAGAGGAGGAGGGCAACACTGGCCCCCAATGAAAGAGCTGGATGGATATGTTTATGGGTCACTTCCTGCTTGGCCTACATATCAAACACACACACACACACACACACACACACACACACCATATTTCCAAACTCAATTGCTAATTTCATCAGTATGTTAATTTTCACAATATCATCATTTGTAACTTAAATATTTTTTACATACATAAGATACGTAGATTTGAAATATAAAAAAATGTATCATGATCATCCATTCTGAAAAAAACTGACAATCAAAGGGTCGTTACTTTTAGAAAATCACAGTATACAGACATTATTTCAAGACTTATCCCAGCCTGCACTGAGCACATTGCAGGGAAACCTCCTGCACAGGTCGAGGAAGTTCAGTTGGATATACACAGTTGGACAGTGTCTACAGTATAAAGGTTACGTCATATGTTTGATTCATCGGTTATCTGCTCTCTGCATACATCACAATACACATGTGCTGCAGCAGTCCTCCTACTTTCAGAACCAAAGCACTGACAAAAGAAAAAACTTTTATTCATTCATAGGTACTTTTCAAGCACACGCACACACACACACACACACACACACACACAGGACACCCTTACATATGTATTATACTCTTTTCTTTTCAGCTACTTGCTAGGTTCTCGTCTCTTTTCAGAGCGGTGTCCATTTCCACTCAAATGAGCATAAGCACTGTGCACGGCAGCAGGCCTCTCCTTATCCACACGTCAATAGGGAGTGTTTGCAGAACACCCACTAAGGACCTGAGGGCCAAGGGTCATCAAAACCTCCGTCTTCTCCCCATTTGAACCTTTGACAGCAGCAAAACAAACAATCCTTAAGATCTCATCAGAGGCTTGAACTTGGCAGGGGCTCACTGGTCTGAATTAACTTCCTCTATTGGTTTGTCTAAGTTTGACACCTGGCTGGAGTTGGGAGGGAGAAAGTTTATTATTTTTTGATTTAATAATGTTGAAAAACTTAACAGCATCGACTACTGCAATTCCCAGTGGTATCTTTTAGTGCTAAATGTATAAAGTAGAGTTCAAAAGAAGTTCTTGTGATGCTGCGGAGAATACCCGCCCCATAAATGAGGGAGTTTATTGGATTAAATAAGTCTCTTTATCTACAGTGGATAAATATGATTCAGAAATCTCCCTTAACATTTGAACAAGTGGTGCAATTCACAACTAGTGTTCAGCAGGATAAAGGCATTTGGATTAAAGCAGTTTGTGTGTGTTGTTTTAAAGCTTTCATGTTGTAAAATATAACTTTAATGTGTTTGTTTCTGTCAGCATCTTAAGCATATGTAAGCACCATTAGTGTCTTTAATAAAACCAAGAAGTTTGAATATTATGGTACAAAAAATATACATTATTTAGTTGTAACTCATTCCCTTGCACTGATTTCCCATTCAGCTTTAATTGGAACTGTAGTGAAAATTGCTGTATTTAACTAATAGGAAGCCTTGCGACCTCCATATACATTGAGTTACAGATAATACATTAATGCTGTGAAGGAAAAACTTCATATTTAGCATGATGAGAAAAACTAGGCACAGTTGTCAGAATTGAGTAGTTGCTGTGGTTACATACATGTGTACAGTATCATCAGCACCCAATGTTATGGTGCATTCAGTTTATGAGCATGTCTGTAGGAGTGTGTCTGTCTTGTTTGTGTTTCCAAGTTTTTCTGTCTGTTTATATCTGCGCTCTGATCGAGTAACAGACATAAAGAAGATGGGGGGGGGACCAGCCGAGCTTGCGGCATCATAATTCTTCCACAGTAAATACAGGGTATTAGGCTTCTCTGTCACAGCAGGGGTCCTGAAGAAACACAAACACACACACACACACACCCCCTTTCTCTCGAGCTCCCCGTTTCTTTTCTCCGTCTTCCTTGTGCTTCCAGAACCTGCTGTCCCTCCCACCGCCCCAGCCCACCCCCTTAGGCCCTGACAGATGTGTGCTGAACAGACCACATACATGGAGGGTGTCACCTTACCCCCTCTGGAACTAAAGGGCTAATGCGCCACATTTAGGAGGCTGCCGCCCTTTGTTCTGTCAGGATAAGAGGTGACGGGGATGGGGAGACTGAGACAAGACCCAGCTCTTTACATGGCCTAAGTCTCCTTCTTTATTTCCCTGGCCTCTCTGCATATATTTTTTCCTCTATAAACTCGTTTTCCTCCCTTCTCATTCTTCCAAATTTCTCTCCGCTACTTCTGTGCTTTCTTTGTCACCTCCCCAAGATTTAGCAGTCATCGCTGGTATGCAGCATAGGATTTGTAAGGCAGTGAATAACAGTTATCACACATTATCCATCTTCATCATAGCGCCATCACTCTGGGCGTAGCTCCACTTTTTGTGTGACATGACCAAGGTGATTGCCACAAACGCCAGTCAGGGGTGACCTTTATCTCAAGGGGGATTTCTCTGTAAAAACACAAGGGAATTTCCCGGTAATAACTCCTAACCACATGTTCTCTTTGCTAAAGGTGTTATTGTAACAACAACAGCAGTGTCCCACTTGACTTTGAGATGCTTGAACTAAAAATGACGGCTTTTGCTGTAATGAAAATGGGATGTTTTGAAGCCAAAAGATGGTAAACAACTTGATGATGGCTTTTGTTTTTTTAAGAATATGATTATTTTGTTGTGAGGTTCAGAAGTTGTTTTTTAATATACTGCTTTGTCTTACAATATTATCAGTGGTGAATTCAGATTTTTGGATGTAACCATAAAGGTTCAGTCAAAGATCAGAAGGAACAGAAAAAAACTGGCTGAGAATAAAACAGTTAATCATGACTCACGCAGTTTAATGAATAAAACAGCTGGGTCCATAGAGAAGATTTGCTAATGTTTACCCTGCAGCACTTTTTTAAATACCAGATTTAAAAGCTTCAACTTAACAAATCAGCAGAGATGCTTCCAGGTTAGCTGCGTTGGGGGGATTAAGTTCAATGCGTACATTTTGGTTTCCTTTTTGTTTTGTCAGTTGAACTTTTTTGTGCAGAATATTCAAGCATACAACAACAACAGAGTTTCCACCATATTTAAAGAAAAGAAATAATTACACAACAGCAGCAGAAATCCCCTCTGCATCTGTGTAGGAATGTGCCTCCTTAAGTCCTTTGGGAGGATAATGGCACAGGGATGTCCTGTAATTTAGTCTCCGTAACCATTGATCAGCTGAATTTATGTGCCATTACCTCACTGTTCCAGTCAACAGTCGTAATTATGTCTCGGAGAGAGACAGAGAGACAGAGAGAGGCCTCCAGTTACACAGGCCCCAAATACACGAAAAAGCTTTTATCAAACAGCCCCTGCCACTTCCTTAGTAGCAGATTGACACTGGTGGCAGGACGACTGACCTCCAGATGAGAGGGGTGGATGGATGGATGGATGGATAGATGGATGGATAGAAGGGTTTGTCAAGCTCAGTTAGGGAGCCATACCTCATAGCAAGAGCCCTGTGCCTCAAGCTGTTGCTCTGACCCTCTTAAAAGAAGTCTGTTTACGCTCTAAAAGGTGCATGTGAGTTTAAAGAAAGGACGTGTTTGAGATGCATCTCTGTGACCGTCTGCACTCACAACCAGATTTTATTTATTTCAGTGAGAAATAACCCTTCCAGTTCAAAGGTGTCTGTCAATGGCGGGGCGGACCGAGTGACCTAAGGACAGCATGGATCAGAGTTTTATGTACAATTGATTTTTGGTTTGTTTTATGGGTATAATAAACACAGGTCCTGCTGCACCCTGGCTTTTCTCTTTGCTATGGTAAGCTTGAGGTTGACATGCCTCTCATCCTCTCATTGTTTCCATCCTTCCATTGCTGAACTATTTACTGCTATTTTGCAAATCTGACACTAAGATTAGAGTTGAAACTACTAGTCGATTATAGTTCAACAGAAGATTTAAGGTCCAGTGTGTAGAGTTTAGGGGCATCTATTGGCAGAAATGATAAATAATAGTCACAACTATGTTTTCGTTTATAATCACCAAATAAAGAATCAATGTATTTTTGTTACCTTAAACCATTTCATCTACATACAGAGCAGGTCCTCTTTCACGTAGTCGGCCATGTTTTTCTATAGAAGCCCAGAATGAGCAAAGATAGGACAAGATAGGATAGGACCATTCGCATTTTCGCGTCAGCCGGCATAGTCCTCCTTCACGCTCCTTTCAGTTCTGCGATTTTACCACTAGATGCCACTAAATCCTACACACGGGACTTTTAATAGGCATTGATTTTGATAAGTGATCAGTGTTTGAGTCATTTAAAAAAAAATCTTGACCGAACTGCTTTGACCTTTTGAATTAATTGACAATGACGAAAAAGTGTGATACCCATTTTCAAACGCCTGGAAAACCCACTCAAAATAGACAAGGACTCCTTTTTTAAAAAAAAACTGGTGTCATCACGTTTGACTTCACGGACAGCGGCTTTGCAGCAGCTGTCGCTCAAAGGTAGAGCGGGTTGTCTACCAATCCACGGTGCGACCCCTGGCTCCTCCAGTCTGCTTGTCGAAGCATCCTTGAGCAAGATAGTGAACCCAAATTGCTTCTGATGGTCGTTCCATTGGTGTGTGAGTGTGTTAAAAAGTAGTAGCAGGTGGCACCTTGTATGGTAGCCTCGGCCACCAGTGTGTGAATGTGTGTGTGTGAATGGGTGAGTGTGACTCATTCTGTAAAAAGCGCTTTGAGTGGTCAAATGACTTGAAAGGTGCTATACAAGTGCAGGTCCACGTAGGCTGAAAAAGAGGGATAAGCACTAAAAACAACATGGAGGCCAATGAAAATGTTAAGATGACTATTTCTTATTTTTCTCTCTGTTACTTATTGAGTCTCTTTTAAAAACTTGTGGCATCATGTCAGTACATCATGCCACAAAAGGGGCAAAAATTGGTGTGTTCACCCAGGTCTCATGTTTCCATCACTGCTGTTTGGGGCTGGAGTCTATGAATACTAGTGACTACAGCATTTGTCCAGAGAATGAATGTCAATTGTTACCCACAAAAAAAAAAAAAAAAAAGGAAACAGATGTTAGTGGGTGATAGTGTTTTTTTCATCCAATGGGAAAGGGGTTTAGTTTTGACCCTAATTAGAATAAGTGAATCAATTAGAGTTGGAACGATTTGATGATTAATTGATAAGCAGGTCAGCAGGAAATTAATGGTCAGCTATACTGATAATCAACCAGTAATGTTTTAGGTCATATTTCAAGCAATAACGCCAAACACTATCTTGTTCCAGCTTCTTACATGTGGGAATTATATCATTGTAGATTAAATATATTTAGGTTTTAGACTGTTGGTTGGACAAGGCGAGATATTCAAAAATGCCTGCTTGGGCAATTTTCACATTTCCTGACATTTCATAGCCCCAAGAGTGAATCAATTAGTTAAGAAAATAATCGATAGTAGCAGAACCTGATGTAAATTACTACATTGGATGCACGAGTAGGTGTTTTCTGTTTTTTTATTCAGTCCATTCTTTTCATATTTTGTTGTTGTCAGTTATCCTTATTTTTTTGAAGGTCTAGGGTGTAAAAAGTACTTGTCAAATTAGTGTACAACTTTCCTTGCCTTGCTTTAGTGAACAATATATACTGTACTAGAGAGAGCTACTTAGAGGAAATTCTCTGATTCTGTGTATGTGTGTGTGAGAAAGAGAGGGAGAGTGAGAGATTGAGAAGGCTTTGTTTTTCTTCTGTGGGCAGATTTCAAACAGCATCTGGTGAGCTCTTGAAAAAGACTGTTATGAGTATGTTCAAATCCAAACTGAATCATTTTTGCGCCCTCCTTCCTCCTCCCTCCTTTTTCTCTCCCTCTTGTTGTCAGTGTTTGGAGACACATGGTGATATCTTTCCCTCCTCCCGTCCTCTCCCTCTCTCTCCCTCTTCTCTCAACGTGTAGACATTTCCATAACAGAAAAAGAATATTTTTAATTTGCTGCTTTCCATAATTTTGCAACATATGGTATAAACGATTTTGATGCAAATGTATGTGCTAATTATTTGCAGACGAGCCTTAAACAGGCCAGCCATTGAAGTGGAATGAAAGCAAATTTGCAATCACCTTAAATTTTGCTAACCATTTACTGTTAAGTAAACTTTGCTAAGTAATTTAATTACCATGGACCGCTGGCAGGCGCTGGGGGCTTTTTGGGAGGGGGTGGAGAGGGAGGCTGAATGCAAGGAATGCAGAGTGAGAGAGATGAGAAGAAGGTAGTAAAGACAGTGCACACTGCTAACAACAGCACTCTCACCATGTGGCAGGTGTAAGGGTGTCGTTGCTTGGCCACCTTTGTAAGGGAAAGGTGAAGAAGAGATGCAACTCTTTTAACAAGTTGTTCTGTGACATGATCTTGGTTTTGAGGATTGGACGATCTCTTAAGTTTGTGTGTTTGTAAATGTTTCTTCAGGGGTTTAATGGATGTAGCTGTCTGATTGGCCCTGGAGGAGACATAAATGGATTACAGGAAATTGTAGACTTCTGGATTCCTGCCTTAGTGATCTGTGATAATTTGACTCTCTGACACACTACTTTTCATGTTTAGTCACTGGCTGCACAATAGTGCCAAAAATTAAATTGCATTTTGCCTAATAAGCCCTGTTTCTACCAAACACTTTCAGTATGGTACCCTTGGAACCAAAAGTAACCCTTCAGACATGGTACCTAGACCCTAGGTGTGCTGAGCGTTTCCA
Source organism: Epinephelus lanceolatus (assembly GCF_041903045.1). Classification (NCBI taxonomy): domain Eukaryota; kingdom Metazoa; phylum Chordata; class Actinopteri; order Perciformes; family Serranidae; genus Epinephelus; species Epinephelus lanceolatus. The sequence goes on from NC_135737.1 coordinate 27,234,118, forward strand.
CTGCAAACAGTACCCTTAAATGTGGCTGGGGTTGTTGTCACTCACTGCTCCGTCCAGCACTCACTGTATTTCCTCATTACCGGTGACACAGATGGAAGTCTGCACCTCATTTATCATCCACAGAACGGGGTTGCACGCCGACATTTTCAGAACAAAATAGAACAGGCTGCAGTGAGAGTCCTTCTCCATGAGATAATTAAAAATAGTTGGTTTGTGCATTTAGTCCTTCTCAGGCAAGCTCAGGGGTTTAATGTTGCTGGAGCCCACAGGAACAACGCTCCTCGACGCTTTTTGTTCTTTGAGTGAGGATGGGGATATATGCCATCCCGGATCGAAATTAATATATATAAAAGCTTGAAAATCCACTCATTACTTAAAGTGTATGTCATATAGAAATTGAAGTAATTCAGAATCAGAGTTCATAGTTGTCACAGTGAAATTTAAGGTGTGTTGATGGATTCACATCGTCAACTCAGGCATTGATTGACATTACAAGTTAATGTTCCACCTTAAAAATTGCCGGCAGTCGGCCCAGTGAATTAATTAATTTTTCTTCCGACTCCAGCTGCTGCAAGAGGCAGCAAAACATCCTTTCATTTTATAGTTACAGTTTACTAATAAAACTCTCCACAGTATGAACAATGATTACATGAGCCTCAAAACCAGCCACAACTCAGCCCTGAGCAGAGTGACCATCCTCTATTGACCAATCAACAGACTGCAGTGTTCACAGCTCCACCTTTTAGTACCAGATCTGTGTGCTAGGTACCCCAACAGAGGGGGGACCAAAACTGGGGACGGTACAGAACAGTTCCATTGGTACCATCCACAACTTCTCGCTGTGGAAACAGGAAAAAAAAGCATACTGAACTGAACTGTACCATACTGCACGGCTGCCCAAAATCATGTTCCCCTTGCAAGCATAATCCAGCCCTGAATAGTCCCCATGGTAAAAATGGTATTGGCAAATCTCTACACATTTCTGTAATCACACGCAATATACTGTTGTATCGCCCAACCCTATTGTTGATCATGATTGAAATTAGAGATTCTTTGTCTAAATTCAGAGGGACTTTGCAGTGCTTCTGCGGCTTCATGGCTCACAGGAACAGGGTCCTTCGTTTATCTATTTTGTCAAGGCTTTTTGAAAAGTATTCACCCGTTTTGAAGTTTTCATGTTCTGTATAACAACATTAAATCAAAGTAGATTTAATTTGACTTTGATATCAAAGTGAAAACAGAGTTTCACAAATTGATTGATCTCCTGTGTTAAATTTTCATTCAGGTGAGGTGAATTTGAAATTCCAAATCGCTCGTAGGTGTGAATGTGTTTCTCTATGTGCTGTGATAGATTTGTTTCTCTGCCTTTCACCCAGTGCATTCTGGGACAAGCCCCACCCCCCCATGACCCTGAATAAGAATCAGTAGGTATAGAAAATGGGTGGATGGATGTTGAGCGTTCCTGTTACAGATGGACAAGGATGGGTTGCTGCAGCAACCTTGGCCTTAGTACACTCATCACACTGGATTCTTCTGATGGCTCTTTAGGTGATTGAGTTGATTGGTTGTATTACTTTAAAGGGCAACAACAACTCCAAGGCTTGTTTGGTGTCACAGATGACTCTGTTCTCTGTTTGTCCCTAGTTGTTTTTTTGTGTGTTTTTTCATTACATCAAGCATTTTGACTGATAAAGTCCTAGTAAACTAATTAGTTTTTAGACTTTTTGTGTCACAGGTCCTTGGATGCACATATTTCACTGCATGATATTTTAATGTACAGCTCAGCTGTTGTGCTACATCCATACATGATTGAGTCACAGGGGATGGCAGATGAAGATGCAGACAAATGGGATTAATGATGTGGCCAAGACACTTGATTGCTTGCAGTGCTTTATGTGAAAAATGGAGGAATGCTTGATTTAGTAGTATGGTGCATGGAGGGGGAGTAGCTCAGAGGTAAGAGTGGGAAATTGCAAGGTTGGTGGTTCGATTCCTAGCATCTCCTAACAGCTTGATTAAGTGTCCTTGTGCAGGACACCAAATGAATGTGTAGGTGTGAGTGATATATAGATAATAGGAGTGTCACTGGTTAATCACCGTGAATATTTTTTACCAGTTATGCATGTCAGTCTAAAGGTTAACTAAGGTAGGAGATGGACAGCAGACTAGCTGCAGTAACGTGTAGAAACATAGTGCTTACTGCCCAGCCTCTGGTCTCTACTGCAAAGAAAGCCTTGGCTGCTCTGCACTGCGCATCAGCAGGATCTGATAGCAGCTAGCTACTGGCGCTAGTCATTCGGCAGTGCTGTGAAAACTTCCTTTGGGTCACCCCGGTGAGTAGGCTGCTCAATTTTGTGCAGCATTTTTAACTTCACTGTTAGCAATGTCAACACAGTGAGTGGTGCTAACATAATTGTGAATGAGTGGTGCTGCTAGCTAGCTTGCACCCGACCTGGGTGGTGCACAGTGCAGGGTGGCTGAGGCTAATGGTGGCTGACCAAAGGAGACCGGAGGGTAGGCAGTGGGCACTATGTTTCAGCATGTTAACGTGGCTAGCCGACTATTTGCCAGCAAACCCAACAGAAAATGAAATAAAAGGCAAGACATTTACATCACAAAAGATTAAAATTTTACCACCTGTAAATGGGTAGCGCTGTGAAATGCTCTGCTAAAACTCACTGAGTCCATTAAGTGCCAGACTAAAAGGAAAGACCTCATGTATTACACGTCAGTTTGCATTTTTTTTCTGAAAAGTTAACAGGTTAATTAGCGGTTAATGGGTGTCAGGCTATTGTAAAATTAACAAAAAACAACAACAACAAAAAAAAAAAACATGTCCCCAAAAATATGTGTTTTTACCACCAGTGGAGCTACAGCATGTCTGGGTGTATATTTTTGTATGTATTCAGTATATTAGACCTCAAGGATGCACACAGCATGTTGTGGTGACTAACACTGAATTTAAAGATAACTTTTGTTTGTTTACAAGAAAACCCCACAGGGCACCTTTAAAATGCTGATTGATTTTGACCACGCATGGGTCTAAAATAGTAAAAACAGATTGATCTGGTTCTCTAAACACAGCACACCGGATATAGAAAATACCCAGTCACATAATATAATCACTAACAAACACTAAGGAAAAAAACAATCACAATGATATATTGATATAATTAAAACAAAAATAAAGTTAAATCCTAACAGTCACAACCCAAAAAGACTTTTTTTCCTGTGATCATTCTAGAGCACCTTAAAGAAATATTTAGACATTTTGGGAAATATGTTTATTCTCTTTCTTGCTGAGAGTTAGATGAGAGGATTGATATTGCTCTCATCAGTGAGCCTGCTCTGTCCAAAGGCATCACAACCTGCTTCTAAACCCCTTTATTAACATGTTATATCTGTTTTTATAGTCTTTACGGAAAAGTAAGTGTAAAAAAATGGCAAGTTGTGTCATGTGCCAGACTATTTCTTGGCCAGGAGCAGGCGAAAATATTACAAGATGTCCAGCTATTGCTTTCAGGTTTCCTGGACATAAGGCGAAGCTTAAGAGGAAATGAATGTCACATTATGCAATTAGACATGGTTAATTTTACAGCCCTATTTAAGGCAGTGTCGGATGTTGTTATGGCTGAAAGTGAGCGGTGTGGAGGGAAAAAAAAGCAGATACTCCGTGCAGCTCTGTAGCCTGCCTGCTGAACTGCATCAACAAGCTGCAAACACACTGGTTGGCTTCTTGAAGCTTGTCATGATCAAAAAAGAAAAATCTGACTTTGCTGTCACTGTTTTCATCTTTATCAGCTTCTGTGTGTGTGTGTGTGTGTGTGTGTGTGTGTTTGTGGAGTATATGTGTGTTCTCATGTGTTACATTCAGTAGCTTTTATAACAAGCTCACCCACTGATTTCAATTAGAAATATAACAGTAACAGAAGTTTTCATGTACAGGGCTGTCTTTTGCTGTCATATATAACCAACTGTCATTTCAAAGGAGTCAATACTTCTCTCAAAGTTTTTTATTCTGTCTTTATTTTCCTCCTTTTTTCTCTCATCAATCTGGCCTCCTCTAGTAGTAAAGTTGAAACGGCTTCTTCTTCTTCTCTCCTTTCACACCAGCGAGGCTCCACAGACACACACAGGAAGGCGAGGGCTGGGTGGAATTGAAGTAATAAAAACCCCTTTGTTTTAGTTTGTATTGGACCATTCATCATCACTTTATTTAATACGCGGCTGTAATTGTGCCATCCCCAACCATCACTAATGGCTGTGTTCGTCTGTGTTTGCTTTGTTGATGGAAATGAATGAAATTAGGATAAACAACCGCAGAGTCGCGTGTAATCAAGCCCTGATTAATGTACCAGCGTTTCAGCGCCGTTTCTCATTCCACAACACCTGATATCTTTCCCATAAACAAATTGTGTTTGTCTAAATGAAGAAATTAAATGACGCATTTGATGAGTTTATGATTGACCCGGTCCGGCTCGTGGCTCATTATTCTCTGTCTGTTGAGGCCAAGAGGTATGTGACTAATGCTCTGTCACTTCCCACACAAGGATTTATCACCACCACTGATTAATGGCAGCCAAACAGCATTTTAATAATTTTATGATTGTGGTTTCTGGCAGTCGCAGAGAGAGATCGAGAGAGAGGGAGAGAAAGAAAGATAGAGGGTAGCGGGGGGGAGAAAGAGGGGGGCTGGGTGGGGAGCGTTTAGAAGGAGAGGGTCCAAAGAGAGAGAGAAAGCGACAGAAAGTGTTCATCCCAGATTAAATGTTTTATGCGATTGCAGGCTGAGCAGACGGAGGCATGATTATGCGCCGTATGAACATCCCAATGAATCTTCCTCTCGCACTTGAAAAGTATTTCATACACATGTTTAATGAATTTCTCCCCCCTCATTATTACATTTATTTTTTCCACTGGAAAGCAACAAATTGGCAACAGATCTGTGTAAAATACCTCAACAGTGAGCGATTGCTTCCCCCAGGGGGTGAAATGTGGAGGTGGATCAGGGAGAGGGGCTGCTGATTTACAGGTTTGGAAAAGGTAGGGGTTAAAACGATAGCGTGGCAGATGAAGATTATGATAAAGATGGTGGATTTTATGGCGCAGGCGAATATCTTACAGCAGATACCGATAAAATAATTTGGGATGACGAGAAATGGGAAAATTGTTGTGGGCATTAATGTTTAAGTCCTGACTCAAGACCAGTTTCATCATGTCAAGCTTCTTCTCAGACTACGTACAGGCCAAAAACTAAATTTGGCTGAACCCACTGGTTTGCTGTTTACTACATGGAGGTGACTGCTTTACAGAAATAAGATGGAACTATGACCTTTTTTCTGCATATGTTTCATTTTGCTGTATTGTATTTGTTTTATTTTAGATACTGATATTTTAATTAATTTAGTTTTTATTTAAACTTATTCCTGAACTGCTCCTTTGAAAGGAACATATCCTCAAACCTAAACAACAGATTAGTTTGTTTGCCAGTGGCTCCTGAATCTACGTATATGACTGTTGCAGAGCACCAGTGACAGGTGCATGTGGACATCATGAAACGGGCGCAGTTGCTGAGGTTTAGGCAACAAAAAAATTACTTCTTTATATTAAGGAAAGGATCATGGTTTGGGTTAAAATGTGTCTCGTAACTTAAGTTACATATATAATTTAACTTAACATTACATATGTGACGAAAGTTAAATGGGATGGGGGAAAGATTGTTACAGCATTGTATTTTGTGTGTCAATATCGGATTGATACACAGACCCCAAGTATTAATTGTTATTATTTTATATTGATATTACTTATTCCTTATATCCTTGTTTAAATGTTCAAATGTTCAAATACAAATTAAACTTTTGGTTGCCTACTAAATCGGTTGCTTTTTCAGTCCATTAGATACTTTCTGCCACATTATTATTAAAACTTTATCTTATTTGATATAACAGATGTTGAAAGGGTTTTCCATTGCTGACATAATGTACAGTTGACAAAAGGTGATATGTTATTGCAATAATCAGCATATCGTGAAACGATTAAAATCGCGTTAATATTGCATCATGACTAAAATACTGTGTTAACATTGTATCATGGGCCTTCTGGTGATTCCCAGCCCTAATTAAGGGGTTGAGTTAAGCATGTTATGTAAGTAAACCTACATAAATAAGTTGAATTAAGTCAACATTGACTTCTAATTTCGTACATGAATACCAGCAGCAAATTTTCGTTTTGGATAGCAAAGAAATGGCCTGCCCTACTATGCCTTACTCTGCCTCTGATTGACTTACTCGGACAGTCTTACCCAAACCTTAACCAATCTCATTCCTCTTGGATAAACCTAAACAATCCAACTAACAAAGGCAACGAGTACTAGTCAGTCAGAGGGAGAGTAGGGCAGGGCCATTCCTTTGCTATCTGAGGAAAAGCAAATTTGCATACCAGTCTCTTCCGTGAAAGTCCTGTGTTTGTTTGACCCATCCATCCACCCCAAACCTTCACCCTGCACGGACTTTGTTTCACTTTATACTACATCATCTTTATACTTCCTCCTTGGCTTCCATTATAATTATTACAGCTTCTAAAGGTCGCCACCTAAAAAACAGAATAATTATGGGTTGTAATATTGCACACACAACTTATAAGGCCTGTTCTTTGGGAAGACAATCTTTTCAAAAATATGCCAGCGTACTAACGCTAATGACCAGCTGATTTAGCAGCCAAATTGCATTACCTGCTGAGATAAGGAAATATATATTTATATGTAAATGCAAGTTAGAATCAAAAACCCTGTCTGCAGTACTTGGTTGCTGCTTGCACAAGCATTTATTAATACGGGTGCAGAAGTGAAGTGGCTGTGCTCTGCTGGTGATCTGCAGCTCTGTTTGTTTGATGAGATAGAGGAGAGAGGCTGTATGTGTAAGGAGAAATGACAAGATTGACAGGTGCAAGCGTGTGTAAGTTATGTGAAGGCGCTTTTCTTGAGTGCATTTGGCTCACAGTTTGTGGTATGTTCCTTCAAGAACGTCAGGGAATGGTCAAAGATAAATAAAACTAAATGTAATAACAGTAACAACGCAGTGATAAGTTCAGCAAGTTGTGTCTGTACATCACTACGAAGAGGTTAACGGACGGACAAAAGACTTGTTTACACACAAATGCTGTTTGTCAAAATGGCTGCACCTATCGATCATTTTCATTGTTGGTCAATGTGTCGATTATTTTTTTGATAAATTGATTAGTTGTTTGGTCTATAAAATGCTAGAAACTGGTGAAAGATGTTGATCACTGTCTTGTTTTGACTGCAACTGAAAGATATTCAGTTTACTGTGGAAGAGGAGGAAAGACACCAGAAAATATTCACTTTTAAGAAGCTGAAATCAGAGAATTTTTACTTTTTCCTTAAAAAATTACTCAAACCGATTAGTTGATTATCAAATTACTTGGCAATTCATTTAATTGTTGACAACTAATCTGTTTACTGGTTAATTCTGGGGATGTTTTGGTCTCCAGATTTTGCTGCGGAATGAGCGCTCTTGACTTTCATGCTACTCTTTGGTACAGGGAGCTGTGGACGTGATGCATTGGCTCAGAGGAGAAACTTTTCCACTGTAAGGCTCCGAGATAACATTATCTTCTACCTTCTCCTTAGTAGTGATTCATTTACAGCTTATAAATACCTAATATGACACAGTCTCTGGTTTTTGTGTAATATCTTGGCAAAAAATACTGATGTGCATTTCGGATCTGTCGATTGCACGGTTTTGACTATATTATGTGAATGCCGCTGTCACACTAAATGTCCCGCTAAGCTCTGTTCAGACTTTAAAACTTTGTGGAAAAAAAAATAAACAAGTCGTTGAATATTCATATTAAAAGGTCAACTCTGATTCGGCTGACATAATTCTGAGTAAGGCACAACCCTACATGTGGGTATGCATTTTGTGGCATGGCAGTGACCATTATGCAGAATTAAAAGATATGCTAACCCTCCTGATCTAGGACTGAAAAATCACTGACACACTTCTTCTCTGTCGTTGGCTCTATATATGAAATTGAAGTTTAATAGAAGCCAAACTGTCTTAAGAACTTGGCTGGAATAACTTATACTTATTATAAACATATTGCTTATTTTATATCTGGAATTAATTTGGTGTCAGCGTACTTCTAACAACCTGATTATTTACGCACTAGTTACATATTACGACCTTCCTGCATAAGATTGATGCATTAGCATGTGTTCATGCACGTGCTTACATGTGTGTGTATTCACATGGGGCTACATGCCAAGGCACATACTGTACTGACTCCAATGGGTTTGAGCAGCATGTGTTTTATCCCTGCCACACCAGCAACCTTTCAGAGTGAATGTTAGTTTGAATTAGATTAGTGTGGGTCATTTTTCCTCCTAACTCAGAGACACAGGAATAAATGCAGCACGGCTGATAAACATTTAGACACCTGTCTTCTCCAATCTCACGTTCCGGGCCTCAGGAACAGATGGAAGTCATGAGTTGTTTCAAACTTCTAATGGAGCCCTAATTTTGTACAGATTACACTGTTACCCTGCCCCAACACACACACACAGACACGAACATACACACACACACTCAGCTTATTATTTCTCTGTTCTCTCTCCTGTTACATGCTTCTGTCTCCCACTCTCTATCTCCTGCTTCCTTTCTCAGGCTTCCTCCACTCTGGGAGTCTTTAGACTTACAGTATAGATGAATCCAGGCTGTAGGCGGAAGTATACAAGCCGCAGTGACCGCAGTGGCATCTCACTGGTAAATGCAGACAACTCTGTGATATCTGTGAAGGATTTTACTTTCAAATGGCTTTTGACCAGAGAGAAATTCCTCAAGAACGTGATATATGATCAAAATGTAGTCAACAAATGCCATTAAGATAAAGGTTATAATCTAAAAACCTTAATCTTTTCAAGAAAATTGTATCAAGTTTTCAACATTCATGACAACTGTATGGGGGTGAATTTTTATATAACTCACCCATTTACATTTTTTAATGCATATAGTTATGCCTATTTAAGGGTGGGCTGCTTGAGTGACAGGCTGTCTGCAAGGCGTCGCTACAGTCTGAGAGTTAGATCGATCCCTTATCTTCCACACCTCCACCCTCTCGCCCAAATAGGATCACCTCTGGCTCCAAAAAACAAAGATGGTGACAGCCGAAATGCCCAACTCGAGGCGTTAGAACAGCAGTTCACAAACCAGTGGGTGACACCACATAACTGTGGCCCACTTTTACAATTTCATGTGTTTCAGATTTTTATTTTTCAAATTTTATTATGATAAAGAAGAGAAAAGAAAACATACATTGCAAATTTGTTGATTTATAATCATAAACTAATAAGTAATGTGGGCTAGCAGCTGTTGTGCAGGTTACACAGCAACCTCACATCCAGACTGTGGAGGTTGGACAAAAACTTTCGTCTTGTATTATGTCCAACGTCAGTGTCATAACCAATTTCACACTGGTGTTTTAGAGAATAAGTTCCCTGTCAACAGACTATCCCTTCGTCTTCAAAGCATGACGCATAAAACTCAGCAGGCAGATTCATCTCTATTGGCTGTGGCTCCATGAGGCCACTTCCTCCCAACACATACTGTATTCCTCATGCTTTTGTCCCCTGTTTTCTGATGTCTCTCTTCCCGTACACCGTCCCTTCATGTCTTTTCATTCAGTCTTGGCATTGCATGCGCTATCCACACTCAGACATAACAACTCAAACAGCCCTCCTCTGTGTGGCGCAGGGGGCTGATGACAGAGACATCCACCCACGCTCATTCAAAAGGGCGGCACTGCCACATTATTTACAGTAGGCCACACGCACACATACACACACACATTTACACCCAGACAAATTGTTCATTTGACCAAAATGCCACACCCAACACTTTCTTCCTCTCTCTCTCTCTCTCTCTCTCTCTCTCTCTCTCTCTCTCTCTCTCTCTCTCTCTCTCCGGCTGCATCCCTCAGCCCAAACCTAGTGTTTCCAGTAGAGGAGTGAAGAGAAACAAACAGTTAATTAATCCTCCATTGGCTCAGTCTTGCATATTTCAGCCTAATTAGTAAATCAGGCAATAAGGGGCCCCTGGGTACCCGTCTCCTCCCAACCAGGGCCCCGTCTCCCAGACCAGAACTCCAGCTGTGTGTTTAAGGAGAAATAAATATCAGAAAGTACATTGCCCCTCTTTCATCTCCTCGTGCTGAGAAGTTGGGAATTGCTGTGGGAGAATTAATGTTCATTTAATTTCCCTTCTTTCTTCTGGTCATATATTTGGATTCTTCAGGTATTTCTTGTCTCTCCATGTTTCCCTCACTCACTCTCCCTCCCTCGTATACACACACAGAACAGGGCCTTTTTCAGAGCTACTACATCTGCGGGACACATGTTCATTTAAGTGTACATGTGTGTGAGTGTCTGCGCACCATGAATTAGTGCGTGTCAGCTTAAAAGAAAGATGTCCGGGCCTGTATCTGCTGATGGCGAAAGTATGTTTTTCTGATGTTCTGAACATTATTTCTTGTTACCAAAGGCTAATCTGTCTCGCTCAGTTTGATTCATGTCCTTTTAGAGCCAGTGGACGAAGCCAAAGCCGATCCAGGCTACAGATTCCGGCGCAGAGATTGATGCGATCAGCTCTGTTCATACTCAGAATAAACCTGTCTTGATCTGCGGCTTTGCAGACACGTTTTCGCTATCTAGAGGCCAGATCCAGGCTCCACAAGTGGCCTCGCAGTAATAGTGACAGTCGCATACCTCAGCGGTCACAACGGTCATGGGTTGTCTGTTGAACTTTGGGCTGATCTGCTACAGAGTGGAGCTTTTAAAATGCCAAGAAGGGAGTTGATCTCTAATGTCAGTAAAAAATGGTCTTCCTTACAGCTGGATTGTTCATTTCATAACATATTTCTAAATGACCTTCATCATCATATGGCATTAGATTACTATAATCAGATCTTGAGTAGTTTTTCACTTACATTCAAGTTGTGCTGCCTGCACTTTTTCAGTCGCCTTCGGCAGGTATGAAAGCTGATATTTTGTTTTTCAGTTAACACTCAAAGCAGTCATTTATATCATCTCAGTACCTTGTACAATATAAGTAAATATCACAAAGTCTCCTGTCAAAATGAGTAAGTGGCCATTCAGACTGCAAACTGCTGTGTTTTTGGGGGCGTGTTTCTACAGGTACTGACGAGACAATGAAATACAGTTAAGCATGTCCTGGTTTTTGGTAGAGATCTAGTAAGCTTAGGCTAGATTAGATTGAACAGATTGATAAGTAGGGCAATTAACAATGATTTTCATAATCTGTACATTATTTTCTCAATTAATCAATTGTTTGTTTGGTCTGAAAAATGTCAAAAAATGAAAAACTGAATGACTTTCCCAAAGCCCCAAGATGACATCCTCAAGTATCTTGTTTTGGCTTCAACCTAAAGATATTCAGTCTCCTGTCATAGAGTAAAGTAACCAGAAAGTATTCACATTTAAGAAGCTGGAATTAGATATTTCCTTTAAAATTACTCCAACCGATTAGTCGTTTATTAAATTAGTTGGAGATTAACGTATTGGTTAATTGTTGCAGCTCCATAGATGAGTGTGAAGGCTTAACAGCTTTTAAAAAACTGCACAGTATATTATAATATTCTGAGAAGGGATTTTACAGCTCTGGAAAGTTATCCTCTGTTGTGACAATCTGGAGGTAAATGGCAGAAATCAGTTGTTCATGTTACAAAATAATCTACAAGGAATGTACAGTTGCATTGAAATGAAAGTTGAGTCAGGTTAAACTTTTTTGAGCCAGGTTTTGCTGGTGTTGTCAGTAGCTCCATTCAAATGAATGAAGGGTGTTTATTCACACAGTGCTACTGTTGGTCTGAATGCTGCCTAATCCTACAAAAAATGTTTAAATAGATTCATTACTTTGCAGTCCTGTAATTAGTAACTGCAGTCTGACACACATTTTACATTTAAATTTTGTTGTGTCAGTGTCTTTAAGTGATTAACCGGGAGTGGCCTTCTGCCCTGAGGCATTCAAATCAGGGAGGTTTTTGTTGCACAGAAAAATGCTACTTTTCCCACAACATATACACTGAGTTGCCAGTTTATTAGTTACACCTAGCTTAACTAATGCAGCCTAATACAACAGTCCTGCAACAAACCCAACTTAATGGAGGATACAATACTTACTTTGTGTTAAAACTGAGAGATGTCCATCCAACTTTAGGGTCAGTGTGCGTTATACTGACAGGTGTTACTATTATGTTGTCGCCCCATTTATATCAATGAGAGTAGCCTTAATAACAAAAACACCTCTCTGTTCGTATCTGTGTGTGATCTACGTGAAATCTATCTGAGATTAGTTGAGCTGCAGCAGTGAATTAGATGTTTAATCTTGTTTCTGATTGTGACAAACCTTTAAATCCCCATTCTGTGTTAAAACCATACAGGGGTTTTACAGAACCAGGTATGACCTTTGACCCTTGAGTTGATGGAGTTGGTGTACTTACAAAAGCTTATGGGGGTCTTGATTACTCCTGCTGGGACCGGTTTTGCTAACAGTTAGAAACAGATGAGGTGTCGTGGCACACAGTAACAAGGGGATCCTCAGTTTTTGTCAAAATGTACAGCGAGTGGTAGAGGTGAGGGGAAGAGTATGAGTGTGTGTGTGTTGGGGGGTGTTTCCAGATCAGGGCTAATCGGTGGGATCAGCCGCACTGAATAGGCTAGTCGTTATTCTGAATTGGCCAGGATATGTGGTTATATGATAGAGAGCGAGGGTTTAAATCCCTCAGCCGGCATTGTTGGGTCGTCTATACAAGCTGGCTTTTCTCCTCACACACACACACATGCGCACACACCAGTGTGAGAGCAAGGATGAGCATTGATGATAAATGTATAATCCACACACATACACACACACTCACACACACCATTAAACCCAGTGGATTACAGCTTGGGGAATTACGGCAGGGATTTCTGTTGTCTCTCTTTCTGTCTTGCTCTTTCCTCTCCTCCTCTGCTTTCACTGCCCTCGCTTGTCAACAGCCCCACTTGGCCCGGGCTGCCAATCCAAAGCTTTGATGAGGCAGTGTCAGCTATTTGTTTGGCCAAGCACAAATGGATCTCTGAATAGAAAGAGTGTACGAGAGAGAAAGAGAGGGAGAAAAGCTGAAGGAGAGGGAGAATGGCCGTCCTGGCATGTGATAATATTGGGAAATAATCTGCCACCTTCTTCCTCCTCTCCTCCCTCTTTCTGTTGTCTCTCGCACAGGTCTCTGTCTCTCTCTCCATTCTTAACTCCGTCTCTCACCCTTTATCTCCTAAACACAGACTGTGCCAGTGTCGGCTTGCAGCTGATTACTGGTGTAATCACTCACATTTTAGATGATCTGATAGGAAAAAGGCCTACAAATCATCTTAACACCCCCCTGAACTCCTTCTCCTGAAGTCTGTGGCCAACAACTACTTTATTTTTGTCCTCAATACTTAGTAGGCCAGAAAATTCCCTCAGAAAAGCCCAGTTAAAACAATGCCTCGGTAAGCCCATTCTGCCAATATCCGCTGCTTATTTCAGTGTAATGTAAGCCCAGGATTTGCCAGTGTAAGTAGATTGGGGCACAATGTAAGTACAAGTGGAGTTGATGTAGCTAACTTTGTACTAAGTGGCAGCTTGCTGTGTCTTAGTGAGTGCTGCTCTCTGCCTTTGTCGAGGCTGAGTTTTTAGAGCCTTCAGTAACACACTAGCTACAAACTGCAAGAATTATGTACCTGTAGGTTGTTTTGTTTACTCCTGATTGTGTTTGTGCATCCAACAATTGTGTTTTGATACCATGAGCAAACCGTTTTCAGAAGTGAAAAGTTTTTCTTTTTGTTAAGTAACACAGATGCTTTTGGAAAATGAAACTAAGACAAAACAGTTGCAAGTGTTTGCCGAAAACTTTCTTCATAACGTTTAAGTTGTGGTGGTAATTAAAGTACTTGATCTAACATGGTGCAAGGATTGTGTTTACAGGGTTCCTGCGGATTCTTAAGAAGTCTTAAAAAGGCATTAAATTCATTAATGTAAAAATAAGGTCTTACTTGGTATTAGATCAATCTTTCAGAAGTCTTAAAAATGCTAAGACATTGGGGTAGGATTTTGTTAATTGTTTTTTTTTTTTTTTTTGTCTGGTGTTGCATTGTAAAATCTCTGAGAGACACAGTGGTGCAGTGGTTACCATTGTCACCTCACGGCAAGAGGGTTCCTGGTTCAAGCCCGGTTAATGGGGCTCCAACCCAGGGGGGATGAGCGTCAGTGTCAGCCTTCTCAGGGTACTCCCGCTTCCTCCCACAGTCCAAAGACATGCAGATTAATTGGTGACTCTAAATTTGCTGTAGGTGTGATCGTGAGTGATATTTGATATTGAGTGATATTTTTTTCTAGCTGGGATGCTCAAAGCAGAGGATCTACTGTTTGCTAGCCAGCTGTCAGTGTACCCTTGAAGACAATGGGGAGTGCAAATTCAGTTAAAATTGGCTCTTTAGCCAATATTTTGAGGCTCAGTGTAAAAACTTAAAATATAGCACGATGGAAATCAAGGCAGTGGACTTCCACACGCAGAGTGACAAACATAAAATTACCCAGATAGTCCACCAACAAACGCGAGATACTTCCCAAAAAAGCTACAACAAACATTTAACCAAAACTGTTCCTAACCCCAAGTAAATGGTATTGGTTCATTTTTTTTTCTTCAATTTTGGTTATTGTGAAATTGGTCTTATATTTCATTCCAAGTAGCATTAAGAAGTTTGAGAAAGTCTTAAATCTAACTTGCTTTAAGCTGTAGGAACCCTGGTGTAACTGGTGTTACCACTGGACTTTAAATTTATATTTTCTGGGCTTTCATTTGCCTCACAAAGCCGCCCAACTGGCTGTGTGCACTTCAGAGTGGTGGCCATTAGCTCACCAGTGAGAACATGAATAATAGTAGTTTGCTGCTATATTAATGTTCTGAGTGTCGTATGCTGCACCTTCAGCATTGTGAGACAGGGCATTTGGCCTTGGTGGAGGTCTGTGCTCTCTGAGTAACCTGCTAGTTTATTTTGTTTTGGGTTGCTTTCAGGTGCAAGTGCTCATGAGTAGACCCAAGATTACTCCCCCATATTACATAACAACATCAGTGTTTCCCTACAGTAGGCAGATTCAGGTGTATACATGAATCAAATATCCTTTAATAATGTGACTAAAATTAGTAATGATCAGAACAAGCTCAGTACATGACACATTTACTTGTCCTAAGATTGGAAAAATTGCCGTGCACATAAACATAATCACCACTCTAAAAAGCACCACAATTTTTCTTTTGTGTGTTTGTGTGTGTGTGTTGCAGCTTAGGAACTGTTAATTACACATGAAGGGGTCCCCTAGCAGCGGGCCAGGAGCCCTAAGGGGCCAGTGTTAGGGCTGGTGGGACGGGGGAAACAGATTATGGCAGTCTCGGGGCACCAATAGATGGCCAGATGAACCAGCAGGGGCCCCTTTCTTTTATTCATTCCCCCAGTGGACCCCTCCACAGGTCCTGGACATGAGGCCCGCTCACGTTAGGCCAGGACTGCATTATAAAACAGCTATTTTTGTGTCGAACATTTTGTTGAAGTAATTGTTATAATTAAGCACGTGAAACACACAAAGTTACAGATATGAAACATCTGACTAGTTTGGCATTGTCTGATGATGTCAGCAGCTTTGGTTTGGTATGCAACAACAAAATCATGTGTGTGTGCATCATGTAAGTCCTGTAACATACTATATTGTCTTAATGATGTGTGTGCATGTGTGTGTGTGTGAGTGTGTGTGTCCAGGGGTGATAATCCTGTCCCCCGTCTGCAGAGCCCCAGTAAAACCCCCGCTAAGCCACTTCATTCACTTTGATCCAGTTTTGGGGGGCAGTTTAATTTCCCATAATGCCATTGATCAATGATTTCTTTTCATCGCTGATGTAATTAGTGATTTTAAGCCAGTTTTGTGCCCCTATCTGAATGCATTTTAGGGGGGCTTTAAAGAAAGATCAATATCAGCTCACACAGAGGGTTACATAAACACATGATCATAAACGGGTAGTGTGTGCTGTAGTAGTGATACAGACTGAAACACACGTCTTATCCGTTCACATTACTCCACCTTTTCTCCTAGTTACACCAGCTGGTGCAGTTAAGATAACTATGAAAATTAACAGTCACAACAATTAAATTTTTCCCCCAAACAACTCCAGCTCTTATGCATAATTCATCAAATTAATATATAGATCTGGTGTTATCCTATTAAGAAAGGGTTGTTTTTGTTAATTAACTTGATTAAGTGGGAAGCTTGAGTGGGGTGGCCTGATTGCAGAGGGTCAAATGATTAATACAAGCCATTTTTGGTGTCCTCACAGAAGTTCGAGTGCTATCAGCTCCTCCGTATAAACGAGTTAAACTTTGATTTTATAACCCAGATACAGACCTCTCAGCCAGTGAGGAGAATTACAGTTAAGCCGTATTGCATGAAGCATCGCTGCATCTCATTCTGGTTGTTAAACACACTGTAGTAGCATCAGTATTGGCAGGTGTCAGGGGTTGAGTTAATTAAGTTGGTTTGTGGGCTACAACAGGGCGAAACATAGATCAAACACCTGATAATACATGAGAAACACATGTGATTCTACTCAGCACTGCATGGAGTACATCCTAATGATTGTGTTTCCCTTGTGCTGCTGTTTGCCAGACTCACTGTCAAACACGCGTACACATGACTCAACAGTTTCCTGGTGCGCATTAAAGCGCATTGTTCTTAAAAGTCTTGTCCAGCGTGAATTATAGAGCTGTCAGCAACTTGAGACAACTCCCAGAGCCTCACACTTGTCATTTGGTGGGCTGGGTTGACCTCCCGTCCACTCTGCAACAAAGACAGAGACGACTGGCTAAACGCAGGTCTGTGTGTGTGTCTGCTGTGGTAAGGCACACGCAGGTTCAGACGGCATTAGTAAACTTAATGACTTAACTCCCTTAAGGCAGCTAGAAGCACAGTGACCTAGCGTTCAGCTGATTGCTTTAATTTGTGCTGAATAAATGTTAAACATAATCAGTTCATGGTTTGAAAACTGTGCTGCGTGTAGCAAAGCAAGACTTAAGTGTTGCATCATTGTTGTGAAAACATGACCAGCTGTCTGCAGTTTGTTTGAATGAGATTAACCCATTGGCCTTCTGTTGTAATAGATGTGGTTTGGAAAACCATTTATATTTTTAGATTTTAAAATGTTAAACTTAACTAAAATGTCAGAAATGATTTGAGAAAGGCTGATTCAAAGATTCAGTTAAATAGTTTGGCAGATTGTCAGGCCATTGTTTTTTACAATTTCAATTAATCTGCTGAGTAAATTTCTCTATGAAGTAGTTGTTTTGTCTACAGATTGTCAGAGGACAGTGAAAATGTAATAAAAATCCAGCGTGACATCTTCAAATTTCTTGTTTTGTACAAACAACAGTGCAAAGAGATTAAGTTCAGTGTCACATCAGGCAAAGAAAATCAGCAAACCCTCACATTGAAGGAGACAAAATTACATTTGGTACTTTTTCTTAAAAGTGACTTAAAAAAATTAATCTCTATCAAAGTAATTGCAGATTAATTTTCTGTTCATTGACCCACTGGACATGATTTTATACCCAGTGCAAAGCGGCGCACAGTGCAGCGCAATGGTCATTGCTAATTTTGGATCGACAAAGTTGTCATTTTCATGGCCAGCACCCACTTTGCGTAAGTAGCACATTTACTTTTGCCCATCTTTTTTTGCGCCCATGGGTGTCTCGGTCTCAAAATGAAGTTTGGCTAGGCATATTGTTGGCATATTGCGGTTTTGAGGTGGCAGAAAGTGATTGGGTCTTCGACTAACAGAAACCTGGTCTTAAGTCAGAATGGCGCATTATATTCTCTAAAATGTGAGCATAGCAGAGAGCAGAGCAGAGCTGCTGTCCACTGCTGCAGTGACATTACTGCTCTTAACAGAAAACCACTCACTTCTCCAATTAGCAGAATTCATCATGTAAATAGCAGTGTGTCAGGTGCAAGCACACCTGGTTTTTAAAGGTAATGGGAGCTGACACTCTGATTGGTTAAGTTCATGTTGTGCCACAAAACTGCATATGATGAATTAAGAGACTAAATACATCCCCTTTGCTTATTGCCCTTTCCTTGTGCCCAAAATATGCATCATTTAACAAGCAAAAGTGGAGCTAAACACGCCATAAATGCACTTGCAGAGTGCACTTGTGCTTTAGGTTGTTTGAATAGCGCCCACTGAGTCTGAATTCCAAGTGTCAATTTTGTGTATTTTGTGAGTGAGTGGTCTTTCCAGTTCTGCATGCAGTAGTTGTTGCCCAACCCTCATGTGAGATGTCATTATTTTAGACTTGAGGGATAATTCTCTGAGACGAGATATGTCTATTCCCTCTTGACACCTGCCTGACAGTGACCTTGTGGTCATTACTGACCAGTAGCCTTGTCTCTCATTTACCTGACTTTCTTTTGAACTAAGCCCAACCTGCAGGGCTTACACGCTCGTGTGGAAGGCCAGAGCCTGAAATTACCACCAGACCCTCTGCCAAAGCCGGACCAGGTAGTCATTACTGGAAAAGCCTTGGAGTTTTTCACCCGTTTGAAGTGTGTCAGTACTTAGAGAGATAACAATGCCAGTGCCCTTTAACCTTGTCGGGTTCTTCAGCTCTGTGTGTGTGTGTGTGTGTGTGTGTGTGTGTGTGTGTGTGTGTGTGTGCGTGCGTGCGTGCGTGCGTGCGTGCGTGCGTGCGTGCGTGCGTGCGTGCGCACTTCACTGTTTCCATTTGGCTGACCAATCTTTAAAGTTGCTCACTGGTCTGGTTACAGCCAGGGGATGAGGCATGGCATTGAGTAGTTTCAAATGGAACCAAACTAAGCCTATATGCAAACAAAACCCAGGGAATTAGAGGAACTAAGCTGGCCTGTTCACAGTAACTCCTCAGCCAATGCTAAACCACAGAAGAAGAGAGAGTGAAGGAGGGGAGGGAGGGAGGGAGCGAGGCTCTCTGAATTCTCATGAAGGGCCTGTTCTTTTAATTGTGTTGAACGAAACAACAGGGGCTAAGTAATGGGGTTTTAAAGCGAAGCACATTTGGATAGATTGTGTAACGCCCTGTGTGGGTGTGAGGCGGGGAGCAGAGAGGAGAGAGAGGCAGAGAGACACCGAGGGCGAGTGGGCGGTATTGTGTGGCAAGAACAAAAGGCGAAAGTTGGCAAACGGAGGCACCCACTGAAAAGCCTGGAACCAAACTGGCCGGCTAATTACTGACATGCATTGTCAAGGAGGAGGAAACACAACAAAACCGGGATAAAGATTAATTTTATACCTCATCCTCCTCGCTGTCAGACACACAGAAACAAATCCTGTAAATTGAAAAAGAAAAAAAAAAAAAACCGAGGCAAGCAGATAGAGGTAGAAGGGATCACAGGGATAAAGCTATGGGAGTGTAACAGTACAAAGCAGTGCTAGTAAAGCTTCCTTTATTCTGTCAATCCCTCCTCTCAGACACACGCTATACACTTCTCTTTACATTTCTTAGCTGTCTCCTCTCTGACTCTCCCGAAGAAAAGTAAAGAGTTTGGGGGAGAGGACTGTTTATAGAATGAAAGAGCAAGATAAACAGGCCAGGAGGGCATGTAAAGTTAATGCCAGGCTTCATATTTTTAGGTCAGTTATGAAAGAATAACTCGTATAGTGGCAAAGGTGGCAGAAATGTCCAGAATTATATATAAGGGCAGCAGTTAGGAAACACAGAGGTCACGATCTTGAGTGGGTTGTAGTGCAGCATAGATGGAGAGATACATAGATGTTCTTTAGTGTCCACAAAAGGAAATGTATGTATGTGTAAAATGAACGCCAGCGCAAAACGTGATTCTATAAGACACGATTATGAAAAGAAATGTTACAGAATAACTTACAAAGAGAGGAAAGGTAGGAATGAGTGCGAGGATTATTAATATCGGTGTCTTTTGGAGAGGGTGCTAACATCTCCTGACATGTTTGCTCTGCGTCCAGCTCTTTCGGACTTTGGTCTGCCATTTTTCTCATTCTTTGCTCCTCTTTTTTATTTCTCTGTTCTATTTTGACAAGTGTTTCAGGAAAATAAAAAAAGCTTGTCATCCCCAAACTATGCCAGGCTGGTTTTCTTCCCCCCCCCCCCCCCCCCCCCCCTTTTTTTATTACCATGGAGGTTTCACGAGCGTACATCGGCGATTTGCAGATGAAAGGGATGGAATCATCCCGATTCCTGCCCTGCCACTGAGCCGCTCAAACTCCCTGACAAAGCTGTCAGACTCCATTTTGGCTCCAACTGCCAGAGTAAACTTGCTCTGCCATTTACAATCAACAAGAGGCAGCGCAAAGTCCCGCTTCAGCCCGTGTCAGAACCCTCCAACTGCTCCCCTTTTCAGAAGCGTTAAAGTGTATTTTTTTCTCTGCACAGTATGTCTGTCTGCCTATATTTCTTGTATTTGTGTCCATCTGTCTCCGTTGTGTGTTGTGCATCTACACATATATGCAGCATATGGATTTTTAATTACTGTGAGGAGGTTTATTTGTAATTCTTAGCAGTATTTGGGGAAATAACAAGTTAAATCTGATGTTTTATTAATGCTGAATCAGAATGTGTAAATGATTTACCTGCCAGCCAACTCCTGGAAGGTATCTCATTCAACACACAACATTATGTAGAGAGGTTTTATAACAGTGTGCATCTCTCTGATATTGCATAATATCTTGGAGAAATGTTGGTCCGTTGGGTGTGGAGCAGTATATCTTGCAATCCAGAAGTACGTAAAACAGTAAACCTCAGTAAGGAGCACAGTTTAAAAATAGACAAATTGTCATTATGCAAAAACTTGGAAAATAAGGGTGAGATTATTAATAATTTTAATCACTTTTGTCTTTGCTTCTCGTTCAAATAAGAGGGGACACTTCCATGGATCAAAGTAGTTGTCACTGACGTGGTCACAAACAGAGCATCAAGTGTGTAGCTTTGTGAACAGTCTAAGCAGTCAGATCACATGATAATTGCGCTTCCGAGTTTTTCCAGTATTGTATATATGTTGTTATTTCTCTGCGAGGCACATCACAGTCACAAAACCCAGAGCTGCTCCACTGAGTGTCTATGAGGACACAGGGAGGTTGGCGAGGGACAGCACACATAGACATGAGAGCGAGAGGGGGAGAGAGGAGGGATGCTTGGCTCCTCTCCAGCAGTGGTGCTCCTGGTGTGAGAGAGGAAGAGTCTCCATTCTCTGGCTGGGCTTTCATGTAGAGACGCCCAGGAGAGAATGAAAGAGAGAGATACACAGAGGTGAGAGGGTGCAATGAGATGTTTACGGGGGGAAACATTTTAGCTTTGCTCCGGGTTGACCGCCAGTCTTTGAAACAGAGTTGCAACGATGAATCGATCAAGCAGTCGGCAGAAAATTAGTCGGCAGCTATTCTGATGTGTCTAGTCTGTGTTCAGCTTCTCAAATGGGAAGATTTTAATATTTTTCTGTGTCAAACATGATGGCAAACTAAATATCTTTGGGTTTGAGAATGTCACCTTGGGCTTTAAGAAATTGTAACACTCAGTTTGTAGTATTTTTTGGACATTTTAGAGACAAAAAGATTAATCAATTAATTAATAAAATAATGGGCAGATTAATTGATAATGATGCTCTACTGTGAAATTTTGAATTACATCATGCACAGACAAAGAAATGTTTTAGCCTGGCACTTCTCACATGACCAGAGCACTTGATTCGAGTAATTTTGTTTGTGAAATTCCACCTGAGATGATGATTATGCTGGACTTTATTGTAAAGAGAGTTGCAAGTCTGCAACTGAAACAACCATATCACAGCTCTGCTAGTAATGTCTGATATGAGTGTGTGTTTGGACAGTTCGTGTTTGTGCACCTGCACCATGGTCACTTTCATTCCTTTGAAATAAAACACTTTTATTAACTTGATTATTTTCCTGTTACCCACTGAAACAGACACCTCACCGTTACAAAGAGCAATTTCTGCACCTGTCCCGATTATCCTGCCTCGCTCAGCCCAGCCCGCACCGTCAGCTCGGCCGGTCTCAGCGTGGCCCAGCTCGGCTTGGAATGAAACGGCGCGTCCATAATCTCTGTGCCGGCATGTTAATTTTCAAGTCAAAGGGGCAGCTCCCTTTTCATCACGGCGGAGGCTGTGGAATATTCAGCGCGCTGCAGATGTTCATGAATAATGTCTGTGGCCAAACCCCTGGCTGAGGCTGGGGGAGGAGGGATGGAGGGGATGAGGGAGAGGAGGAGGGACGGGGGTAGGGAGGGGGGTAGTGAGGCCAGATGAATTACACGTAGGGGGGATCTGACAGGCGGCGTGGAGCTTTGTGATCATTCCAAAGTTCTAATAATCTCTCTCACCTTCTCCATCTCCCCAGTAATGAAAGAGAATAGGTGATTGCACCCCGGGCTATGTTCCCCGCGTAATGACTCCTCCAAAGGCACAGAGCCGCCAAGGAAAAATGAACTTTGAATGAGCGGCGAATTGGCTCTGACAGAGTGATAGACCGTGACACAGATTCTGTAGCAAAACAGACGTAGTGCTAATTGATTATCAATATTTTAAGCAAAGTGATGAAAATAAGCATTAAGAGATGAGAAAGAGGGAAGAGAGAAGGGAGTGCACAACACTACCTTCGAGGGGGGCTGTCATTCGTCCAATCTCTCTCGCTCTTTCTCCCCCCCGTGCTTCTACTCCTCCTGCGGCCAGGCTGTCTCCCCTGTCTTCCCCTCTCCCCGGTGCCACTCTCAGCCTGCCCTCTCCCTCTCTCATGCATACTGTCTTTCTGTTTTCCTTCATCATTCCTCATGAGCTGACATTTTAGCGTTAATTGCCAAATATGTCCCTGAACTTGTATTAATTTTGTAACGCTTTGCCTTATTTATTTCTTCACTCTCGCCTGCATTTGATGTTCTGTCTGAACCTTGTTATCAGGCCCAGTGTTAGTCACCTTGTCCCCCAGCGTGTGCAATTCTGGAGTTCAATCACGTATTCTTTTTTTTTTTTTTTTTTTTTTCTTTAAGAGAGAGAAAAGAAATCAAACACTTTATTCAAATACATTGTCGGCAATGACTGGCTGTGTCTTTACAGAACTTGTGGAAAAGATATCAAAGAAAATGACTAGTCTTTTGGATGTAACATGCACAAGAACACACACACACTCATACACTCGACCCAACATTCGTGAAGTCCACACCAAAGAGCAGGCAGGGACCACCAAGTTTGTATGTCTATTCTGCAGTGTGTGTTTGTTCCTGTAATGTGGTCAGTTGTGCTGAGCCCTATTGACGCTGCCAGGGTCCCGGCTCTCCTGCCTTTCTTTTCTAAGTGGCCGCCCTCCTGAACCTCCTTGTGTCAGCACTGCGATTAGCGGCTCCAGTTTACCTTTCATGTGCGGGGGTCCTGATAGACTTAGCCCCATCTCCCCCACCACCACCATCGCCACCGCTACACACACATGAGACACACACTCAGTGGTGTGCCATCACAATGGCATCCAACAGGCTTTCAGCAGGGGAACCAGAGCCTATTCTCCACCATTCAACAACACGCTCAAGTGCATTCACTCTGAAATAGATGAGCAGATACACACACACACATACACACACACACACACACACACACACACTAGGCGAGCATATTTTTGCACCGAAATTGCAGCACATGTAAAATTCTTTCTAACCAGGATCGCACAGTGTGAATGTAGTTAATGTGGCCTAAAATTTTAGCAACTTTCCTGTAATATAACAATGCTTTTCTCAACCTTCTTGTTTAATTATGGGAAATTACTCACAAGTAACTATTGATTGTAATTAGTTATAGGACATAAAGTACATAGCTTAATAGTACAGAAAGTATTATGGAAATATGACCAGTGTATGAGCATCTCTGTGGCATTCACTCACTTCACATTGTTCATCCAAAAAAGGAAAGTTGCGGTGTTTAAGCCTATCAAGGGATGCCTGTTTCCTGTTTGTGCCACTCACAATTTTGTTTGAAGTGAGCTCATATTTTGTTTCTGAATTGGAGTACTTGTTTTGGGAGAGAGAAGTACTTGGTTATATCTGTAAGTATTTTTCCAATTTGACCAAAATTGGTAAAAAAAAAACAAAAAAAAAAAACAAAATGTGTGCAAATACTGACGGAGTTGACTAAATCTGTCTTAATCCTTGCAGTCACAGATTCACAGAGGGACTACAGTATGTACAGTTTATTTTGTGGTAGTAAAGCTGGATTTCCTTGTCTTCATGTGGAGCTACATGTGGAGGCTCCATATTCTCAAATGGTACTGCTGGTGCTGGCATCCGCCCACTGAAAAAACTACACATGGGGATCACAATGGCTGCACTTCATCACATGAAATAAAGAATGTAAACACGATTACTTTGGGTATGTAATATGTAGCCTGATCCAGCCTGATCCATCCACTCATCCATGTTGGGTGAAATGCTCCGTTTAATCAGTCCCTGTCCATGCGACATATATGGTGGGACCACTGGAGCACCTTGATGGAGAAAAGCTGGCCTAACAGTGCGCTCTCACCTGCAGAGGCAAAGCAACCGATACTTGCTTTATTTTCGAGTGAGCACTGTGAGACGTGGAGCAACAGAGAGTTAAGCATCAGAGAGAGCAAGGCGACAGCTGGCAGAGAGATCTCAGATTTGGTGGCAGTGGATGTGGTGTCGTAAAGGCCATTTGAAGGGTGTGTGACCTTATGTTCCTCTGTTGTTAACACTTGTTCTGGCTTTAATTCCCATCAGTCTGCCACTTTCAGTCATAAAGTGTAAGAAAAGCTGTTCTCCCTTTTTTGTCTGTGGCCTCATCTTTTAACATGGTTTAAGATTATTGCAGAGGTTTTTCACAAAATAGTGCACCATGTTCACCATGGTAAAAGCATTCCAGATAAAACGAATATACTACAAATTAATATCTCCAAACATTTACCAACAGTTTATTGCTACAACAGTTGGATTTGAATGTGTGTACTTCCTCAAAAATCCATATAATGCCAACAAGTGAGAGCTGGGGTTCCCAAGGCCATGGGAATTTACAGCGCTAACTGTAGTGAATTACCATGGTGTATTGCTGTGTGGTGTTTGTGTATTAGAGTATTGAGGTATGAGTATTGTGTGATGTATGTTTTATTGTACTTCCAGATTTATAGTGTTTTGTGGTTTCATAATAGTGAAAGATGTATAGTTTAAAGGTAATGTTTGTAATCATGCTCGCCAGTGAAAATAAAAGCCAACCAGATTCACTCTCTTTTTTCACTATGTCTCTTTAATACCTGTTGCTTATGGTCTGGCACCTGGTTGCTACCTTTTTTAAAGCCCTGACCTCACCTGAGTGCAGTCGGGGTACACGCCCATAAACATCCCTAACACATAAAATGAAAAGAACATACAGGCAGAGGACAGAGTCTCTGCAGAAAAATACACTGCCACACACTTCTAGTGGGTCATAAGTGGTGATTGAAAGGGATTACGTCTGTATGAGTCTATACACTGGATTTTTTTTTTTTTTTTGTTTTAGCAAAATCCTGCAGGAGTTGGAAATTAGCAATCGCTACAAGTACTCTGTGCAGCACATTTGTTTCATGCTCTTTACCGGATCTATGTTAGGTTGCATTCATGCCAACACTGTCTAGCTGTAGCATGTTTATGTATTTTTTTACCTGTGACAGGTAGCCAGGCATGAATGGCCAAGTGTATGCTGTACCTATTTTTAGCATCCTACAGCGGGTTTGCCTGTAAGCGGGGTATCTCTAGCACCTAGCACATGAGCCTGTTCAAAAGTTACATGATAAAAAAGGAAAGAAAAGGAAAAAGATAACAGAGGAGAAGAGAAGGACATAAAGGAGATAAAAGATAAAAAAGAATAAAGATGCATAAGAAAGAGACAGTGGCATTTGGTGACATGACAGGGTTGAAGTTGAGGGTGAGATGTCATTCAAAGGCCCCTGGATGCTTAATATTTTACTGTGTGATCCCTGCATTATGGATTTGCTCTGATTGCCCTCTCAAGACCCCTTTTATACACTTACCTGCTCATCTCAGTGAAGTTCTCATGACAGAACTTTTGTATTTATTTAAAAGGTGTAACCGCCCTTCCAGCAAAGCAAAAGAATAACTGTGATTTTCCTGCTAGCACACATGCATTAATGTAATGTTTTAATTTGTACTGTAAGCCATAAAAGGCAAGAGCATTTGAGATTTACATATGATATTTCCACAGCGAGGCTCCAGGGTTGAACTTTGTATGACCTGGTGGCTGCATTATAGAGGCTTTGTTGTTGGCTTTAGCCCTCAGGCTTGTGTGTGAGTGTGTGAGAGAGGTGCTCTTATGTGAATATTTGGAAATCCGTGTGTGTTCTTCAGGTGTGTTTATGCCTGCGTGTGTGTGCGCAGCCGATGGCAGTGCGTGGTCCTCAGAGTAACTTCCCTCTCTGATCTCTCTGACCGCTGGAGGCCGCAGCTCCTCCCCACCTTTTCTGCAATTCTCCTCTCCAGCCCAGAGTCCAGGGCCTCCATCTCTCTGACCGCACAGAGTCGGGGGGGATACGCTTTCGCCCTTGGGTTTAAAGGGTAGGTTGGGGTGCTGGGCCCGAGCCACCCACATGCATTGCGAAGATCCCACAGCTCAGCTTCTTATTGCCCCACATGAAACCCGTTCTCAACCCCAGACCTCCTATCCAAGGTTGTGCCTAAAGGAAATAAAACCTAGACCTCAGCACTGTGTTGTCTGCAGCCGAGCATTGTGTGGTGCAGAGGGGTTTGGAACGTGGAGCTTATTATTCACTCTCACCTAAAACTGATTGACAATGTGTTGTAAAGAGTCAGACTTAAAAATCAGGACAAGGAAGCTGCCTGATTGGATTGTTACTCAAAGGACAATATGACTCAGCGGCTACGTTCAGACTGCAGGCAATTCAGATTTATTTCTCAAATCACATCTTTAAGACCGACTGTCGGCACTGTTTTTTTGCAAGTACTGAGATCAGATTTGTGCATCCAGACATCACCGACCCATCTGCATGGATTGCTGTGGTAACGACGTAGACGTCAGTAACTACGTAGCTATGCTGATAACTCAGCTTTGTAGCATGGAAGCACGAGATATCATTTGATTATTTCAGCCTCCAGACAATCCCTTTGTAAAGTTGTGGTGCAGAACTCCTCAATTTGTGTCTGTTCACTGACTGTTGTTCTCCATGTTGTGCTTCATAGCACTCTGCTAGCAACAACATGGATTCAGTCATTCTGGATTTTATGTTGACTTTGTGTGTCAAGTTGTGAGTAAAGCTAAAGAGCCTTTGAAATCCGATTTGATTGGCCAGAGCGTCTGGACTGAAACGCATCTGTAGAAATCCAACTGGAATCGCATTTTACCGTCAAATGTGTTTTGGAACCTATTTGCAAAAATCACCATTCATATGTTTTGTTTTCTTTTTTCTTTCCAGAGTTTCCAAAATCAATCTGGACACAGTCTGGTTATACCAAAAAACACGTTTGTGCTGGCAGTCTAAACAAGGCCAGAGTTATTCAGCTGTCCTCTCTTAGTTAGTAGTTGAGCAATTAGTTGTTAAGTTCTTGGTGTGGCAAAACACTTTTAGTCAGTTAGTTGTTTTGTGTTGTCGATATGGGGATCAACTTTTAGCTATTAGTCATTACTTTTAGAAGCTGGAGTCACATCTTTGCCATCACAAAATATGTAGGAAATGCTTAGCCTTTAAGAAGCATTAGAAGATTTGAACAGACTAGGGAAGCAAGTAACTGATGAAATGCATTCATTCATTCATTTGTTTTCCGTGACCGCTTATCCTGTTGGGGGTCACAGGGGGGCTGGAGCCTATCCCAGCTGACATTGGGTGAGAGGCAGGGTACACCCTGGACAGGTCGCCAGACTATCACAGGGCGGACACATAGAGACAGACAACCATTCACAGTCACATTCACACCTACGGACAATTTAGAGTCACCAGTTAACCTGCATGTCTTTGGACTGTGGGAGAAAACCCACGCTGACACAGGGAGAACATGCAAACTTCCCACAGATGAGCTCCTCCACCCTAGGTTCGAACCAGGAACCCTCTTGCTGTGAGGCGACAATACTAACCACTTCAACACCATGCCGCCTTCCCTGATGAAATCCTCACCAATAAATCTGCAGAATACTTTTAAGTTTAATCATCTGTCCTGGACAGTGGAAGAAAATAGTTCCAGAGAGAGAGGTGGTGCCTCAAATAGAACAAGACCTATTATCAAGACAAAGCAAAGCAGGGGATTGTCTCAGTTGTGAAGCTGGAGCCAGCTGTTTTTTGGGGAGTTTTTGTTTGAAAAAATCACTTCATTAATTGTGATTTTTTTTTGCTGATTTAGTTTTGGTAGACCGATTGTTTCAGCTATAACATAGAGCTTTTTTTATGACCACATTTGTCTGTGGGGCAACACAACTCGAGGAACCCTTTGACTGAAGTTAAAGTTAAATCAACTCACTGATTAGTTGGCATAGTCATTTTGTGTTGAGGATGAGAGCAGAGGAAGGCTGATTTTGCAGTTTGACAGGTGCACCAGCTGTCAACTTTGGCGACTGGTTGAATATGACTCGAGCAGAAATGTACGCATATGCAGAAACAAGAGACTTTTACTCTGTATCTACAGTTAGTAGAAAGACGTTTACATCCGATCTGTTGGCCTTCAGTTGCTGAGGTTTACTGTATATAAGATCTGCATTTGAATTGTATGAGTCTGTGTTTGTAGTTTGCAGAGAAAATGAACTCTGGACAGAGTTACCTCCTGTTTTTCCTATAAATAAGAAAAATCTCCTCTTAATTTCTCACCTCTTTGAGTTTGACAGATGCAATCTCAGCATGATCACTGAGAGGGAAAATACAAACATGGAGCCCAGGTGTCGAGAGTTAGGAGGCCGTTTTAAAAATGAATGGAACAAATGTTGCGTAAGCAAGGCTCCGGAGTTTTGGGTGTTGTTTCTGACACAGTATAAGTCTCATTTCTTCGTACATTGATCTAAATTGTCCCTCTGACTTCATGTACAGAATGTTTTTTATCAAGCTCATCTATAACCGCACAGTGTCAGCGTGTAGTACTGGCAGCATCTCCTTCATTTAGGCAATCACTCCTCTCTGAAGCATCCATAACACCACAGGAGCACAGGCCCTAATTGATGCCCCCCGCCCCCCCCCCCCCCCCCCCCCCCCGTCTCAGAATATAGCCGTGAAACAAAACAAAAGCTTTTTCAGATGATTGGCAATGAATAATTGATTGATTTTGTAAGATATCTCTCTCTAATTGTTTAGTTTGTAAATATTTCATGGGTTGTCGTTAAATCAGCCTGATGACAGATGCAGAGGGCAGCCTGCGATAAAGATCATTCAAGTTCAGGTCTCCTGTCTTGTGCCTGAAGGAATTCACTCTGACGGCTGAGACACTGATTCGTATACCGTACTTTTGCAAACACTTTCATGTTTTTTTTTTGTTTTGTTTTGTTTTTTGTTGCTGTTGTCAGGAGATGTTCCTCAAGCCCAACACAAGTGTAACAATGTCATACATTAAGAGCTACCGCAATGCAGACTTGTATGCTAAATATTTAAATTACGTCATGTTGCATCTCTTCATGTCTGCCCATCCAATCGGGATGTGAGTGCATTTGTGATATGTCCTGTGTCAAGTTATACTTTACAGCTACAAGGTCTAGATGAGCTGGTTTTGATGGAAGGTCCTGTGCAAACATGCAGGCACCTGCATTTACACACACACACACACACACACACACACATACACACACACATACACACACACATACACATAAAAGCAAGGCCTGGCTGGAGCCTCCTGCTTGTGTTGTCTGTGTGCTGTGCCACCTAGTGGTTGTTTTGGATGTTGCTCCTTCTTGTGATCCATTTAGTCTCTACATCTGCTGTAGATTTTTTTTACAACAGTATCATCACATTTGGTCCCTTACATACTGCGGGTTTCTTATTCTTTTTTTACCTGAAGACTCAAAAAGTAGCTCAAATAAAGTCTTTTTGAGCAGATACTGTATCAATCTTAAGATACCCTGGTCATTGTGTCAGATGAAGTCGTATTTATATGGTAGAATTTAAGTTATTCAGAAGGAATCTGTCAATAAAATACCATTGGAAAACATGCAATTCAGTTTTTCAGATGGACCTTGTTTCTCTAAACTTTGTCCCCAATCTCAGAGCTTCATTTACTCATCCCTAACAGGATCTATCCCATTAATTACTTGAATGTGATCTCAGCTTTGTTTGTGGAACCTAGGACAAGCTTCTGATTTAAGTCCACTGCTGTCTTTCTTTCTTCTGGCTGACAATATAAAACAAAATTTGAGCTACCTCTTATTGGTGGAGCAGCAGTGCAGTAGAGCTGCAAAGTTAAACTTTGATTTGACTGTCACATCTGTCCTGTCTGTCTAGGGCCTAATAGTATCCGAAAAGAAATCACTGATCACTGATTTAGCTAAGGCTGGTTTCGCAGAGCCTGCTGCAGTTGTTCTGTTACCTGGACAAATAAGCATAGCACTTTAACACAGCTTTCATCCATAAATCCTCCAAATTTGCCTTATGTTTAATGCAGTATTCTGTGTCTCGTGTTGGTGTAGGTACCAACCTGACCAGGCTTTTTTCAGGGGTCCATTAATTCTTTGTGGCATTTGAAGCTTTCTTTATACCATGAGAGACAAGAGGGACCATCCGAAAGATACATTTATGGCAGGCCCAATGTCACAAATCACAAATTTGCCTCGAGGGTCTTTAAATGGCATTTGGTTCTGACTTTGCAATCATCCTATGGATGGACTTGCTGTGAGCCTAACTAGTCAGATATATTGTCATGATGTTTTGTGTTATTGCCACAGCTGCCAACCAACTGATTTAGATGTTTTGACTTTCTCACTTATTTTTAAGTTGCATGCAAAAAAGCAACATATGATATGTAGCTATTACAATTATTTAAAAGTTATTTATCTTTAACATTAGTCATGAAAAAAGTCTGTATGTTGATGGGCTTAATTTGCTTCTTTCTGTTTCATTCGTCTACAGAGAGACTGTGGCACTATTATACAATGTGATATCGTTGCTGCAGCAGTATATCGTTCTGCAGGACTATTTAGTTGTCAGTCCGACTGCCCAGCAGTTTTCTGTCTGTCTTCCTACCTGTCTGTCTGTGTGTCTTGTCTTCTTACCTGTCAGGCCTGTTATGTGTCAGATAGTGTGCCTACCTGTCTGTCCTCACTGCCCTGTTGTGTTCTTATGTTTCTTTGTCTCGTCTTTTTGCCTGTCAGGGCTGCTGTTCGTCAGCGTGCCTACAGGTCCATTTGTCTGTCCGTCTGTCTGCCTGTCTTCCGACCTGTCTGTCTCTTATTTATTTATTTATTTATTGTCTTATCTGCCCCTCTGGTATTCAGTGTTGGTCGGAGGCCCGGCTGTTGAGCTTCACTGTAAAGTGCTCGGCTGATTGGAAGGGACATTTTTCCAATGGAGCTGCACTGCCTCTAATATTCTGTTTGTCGTTGGGTGTGAGGCTGATTTATCACGCCTCCTCTCCTGCTGACATTCAGATTCACTTTGATTGGCGGCTGGACTGGAATGACACCCACCACTACCAACACCGCACACATGCACAAACGCACGCAGTCAAATGTGATGCTCTGCACGCTCACAGTCAGGTATTCAGTGGATATGAATATGCCTATTACGCCAACACATACCCACTTGCACTTGCATATACGATATACTCACTTGTAAACTCACACAAACACACACAGACTAAGTGGATAACTGTTGTGCTGACCTCTATCTTCAGCATTGCTAGTTTGTAAGTGCTGTATTGAGTTTATTGAACAACGTGGGCAGGCTGCTGCTCTTCTGTTGTTCTCTCACCTCGTGAACTCTATAATATGGTAGCCTTTTTCACTTCTTCTACTTACTGTACCCGGCCTAGGGCCCGAGCTACCACACTCCTGTGCTGAACAACATCTCTCTCCTTCTTTTTCTCACCCTGTGTCCCTCCCTTCTCCCCCTCCAATCCCTCCTTAATAACTCTATAACTCACCTCAGCCTTAGATTTAATTGCTTATCTGTGTGTAAACGTATTAACCCTCTGCTGTATCTGTTTTGCTGCCGTCCCGGGGGCCCGACAAGCCTCTCTGACTGCCGTGCCTTACATCCAATGAATAGTCCTTCTCTGAGTGGTAATAGGGAATCAGCATCGTAGCAGCAAGCATTGGCGGCGTGTAAGAGATAAATCAGATTGGGGGTCTTGCTTTGCCAGTTTATTGAATCTAAATTGCGTGCGCGCGTGGCCCCCGCCGGCCCTACACGGCCCATCCATCTCCCGGCTGATAATGGAGCGGGCCCGATTCCACCTGGTGGGAGCATTATTACATTTCCCCTCTAACGAGACCCAGCTAATCCTGCCAAGGGAGGAGGACAGGAGAGAAGAGTGAGGAGAGAAGAGAATAGGAGAAGAGAGGAGTGAAGGAGGATGTTGGGGGAGGAGGAGAAGAAAAAAGAAAAAGAAGGGAGGAGAAAAGAGATAGAAGAGTAGATTCTGTAAAGAAAAAAAAATCACAAACATCCTGGCAGCCTGCCTCTCCCTCCCACACTCCCTCTTTCTCTCTTTCTCACTTTCTTCCTCTCTGTTGCTGTGCATAAAACATCTTCTAGCGCCATCAGAGCTACATGGCCCCTGGGCCCCTGAGCTGCAATTACACTCATAATCACAATGCGATTTCACTGACGCTCGCCGCCCCTTCCTGCTGCCATCCCTCCTCTTTCCCTCCGCCCCTGCAGCCAAGACTGAACGAAGTCTAAATGAAGTGAAAGGCCTCTCCTCTCCCCAACACCCGGCCGTTTATTACCCGCTTTAATAAAAGTCCATCACAGAATTATCCTACAATGAACTGGAGCCACTAAGTTGCCAAGAAATATACTTCCAATAAGCGGCCTGTGCACACAGACATGCCTATATCTCCGGATGGGCACAGCTGTGAGGCTTAATTCTTTTTCACATGCAACTGTAATGTTAACAGGCTTTTCATGATAGTGCAGCAAAGTGTGTTGCTGTAATGTATTGTTTTGTAGTTTATCTTTTTTTTTTTTAAAGCCGAGCTCTTTATTGATGTAATTAAATCGTATCCCTGGCTCAGCGCTCAGGCCTACTTTCATTGTTTTGAGGGGGCTGGAGCCCCGTGAGGCAGTGCACTGATGAGAGATGGATAAACAGTTTGATTTGCTGCTATCGCCCCCAGGCACAGTGTACTGGAGAGATGAGCAAGAGAAGGAAGAGAAAGCATAAAAAAAAAAAAAAACAGGGAGGGGTGGGAGAGGGCAAAACAGAAGGAGAGAAGAGAGAGCGAGAGGATAAGAGAACCTGTTGGGGGAGGGATGAAGGGATAGAGGTGGAGGATAAACATGCAAACAAAAAGAGGCGACAAATCACTCCTGTTGTTTGTGTGCACATGTTTGTGTGCACGGCAGGCAAGGCTTTTTCTCTTATTTCTGCTTGTTTGTCTGTTCCCCTCGCTGTCAGTTCTTCCTTTCTCCTACATGGCCCCCATCTATGTGCCTATCTCCCTTTCCCTTTTTACCCCTCCTCTCTTTCTCTCCCCCCTCGTCTGCCTCCCCGCTCCATCGCATCACCAATACCGCTCCGTCTCCTACCTGCCTCTCGGTAGCCCCGAGCATAGAGGGAACTGAAGAACACAGAGAGGAGTTCGCTCACACACACAAAAACACACACAGGTGTGTACACAAAAGTACACATCTGTGCATATACGGACAAAAAAAGTCATGAATGTAGTTGTGAAGAGATGCAGGATGGTGGTTCAATATTTTTGGTACAAACACACGAAGTTGCTAAATTATGATGGTGTTAACTAAGAGAAATAGGTTGGTTGCTGCTGATTAAGTTAAGCATGCTCCCACACACACACACACACACACACACACACACTAGCTGAGGGAGGTAGAGGAAGGTTCAGTCATCCATGTAGAGTCATTGTTAGTAAAGATGCGGAACCTCCAGACTTAACCAGCCGTAACAGCAGTGTGACGGTTCTTTGTCTACGCCAATTACTGAACAAAAACAGCAGCACAGTCACAGAGAGACGGGCACAACCCATGGCCTCCTGCATCCACACACACACACACACACACGCACAGATGATGCATGTGTTGTATTTTTATTTAACATATTTGCTTCCAGTGTAAAGTCAAACACACACTATCAGACACAAAAGGAGCTTACACACAACACGCATGCAGGCATCTCAAGTGGTGCAATAAACCACATTCGGACACCCACAGCTGTGCCCTAACACAAACATTCTGTAAGCGCTCACAAACACTTACACCCACTCCTATATTGTATTAACTTCCCCAAAACAGTGCCGAGCTCTCGTTCTCTTCCTCCCCCTTCTCTCTCTCTCTTCTGCTTGCTCTCTTCTTCTGTTTCTCTCCTTTTTTTTTTCCTCAAAGTTTAAACTCATTAAGTGTAATGATATTGGAGACTCAATTTTACATAGCTCACTCATCAACCAAGTGAGATAGCAATAAAGGCGAATGGCTCCGCTGAGGCCTTAACGCTGCAAAATAAATGATGCGCCGCAACGGAAATGTAATTAATTTAGAGGCAGTATTGATAGTCCTGCCATACACGGCATTATATTTTTTAATGTGGCTTAACATCTTGATTATTCAGGGGGAAAGGCGGAGGAAAAGGGAGCCGAGACAACACGGCTCACGATGAGAGATGCTTAAAATGCCCTGACGAGTGTTTACTCCCGCAGCCTCACTTTCTCTTAAGCTTTTCATTATGCCGAGACGATAAACACCTCTCAGGAAGACTCGCTGACTTTTACAGGGGTATGAAGGGAAAGCAGAGAGGCTTGCTGTCTGGTAGGGAAAGGAGAAGGCGGCATGATTCATATTTTTGTTGATTTGTACGCGTACTGTTGATCCAATGATGTGTTCTCTGGTAATTTTTCGGCATTGTGATGAGCAGCAATTTGTTCCCGCAGAAATAAGTTTTGTTCCTTGTGCGTACAAATGTGTTTTTTGAAAATGGGTTAATCAGATGTAAAAGAAAAAAATAAAATGATTTATTTGTTTTTATTTTATTGTCAGTAGGAATATATAATCATACATCATAATTAAGAATTAATTCCTTAATATCTCAATTCATCTTTAAAAACGCTGTAAATGTTTTCCATAATAAAACCATTATGATGTTCCTGAATTTCTGCTTTGCTCCTAACGCTGCTGTCTTTCTTTTCAGCTAAGACGGACGAGGTGCTGAAGGCCAAAGTGGCCAAGAGAGAGGAGGAGGCCCGGAAGAAACTAGAGGAAGGTGAGTTACATGTGTGTGTTGTCATAGATCCAACACGTGGACACCGACACCAGTTGTTGCCATTCTAAACTGACAACACACAAAAAATAAAACAAAAAGCATAAAGCATTATATGTAACAAAAAATGCAGTATTAAAGTTGTTGGAAACAGTTAAAAACATCCTTTTTAGTTAGCTTATATTTTGTTCTCCATCAAATAGCCATTGATATTACCTTTGAGGGGCAAGAACACAAAATACATACAAAGTTTTTAAGGCTATGAGACATCTGTTGCACAAGTCCTGTCTTAAATAAGCTGGAACATGTTTATCTGATAAAAACAAAAGGCAAACTTTTTACAAGTGCGATTAAACAAGTTTTATAAGGCTTCCATGTCATGAATGTGTGTGTGCAACAACAAAAAATATGTATTCACTTTGGAAAACCCTCACTATCTTCCTGTTTCTTGTGTCAGATGTTGCAGTGTTTTTGTAGTCCATGCCCTCTCTGCAATGCCAGTTATGTTACACACAACTAATATATTTACATCCACAGTTTAATGTAAGCGCCCTTGTTTGTAGAGGGCTGCAACTAATGAATATTGTTATTGTCAATTATTTATTTTATCAGTTAATCAGTTAGTTGATTGGTCTGTAAAATGTGAAAAATGTCGATCACTGTTTCCGAAAGCCCAAAATGACATCCGCAAATGTCTTGTTGTGTCCACAAGACAAAGATAATCACTTTACTGTCGCAGAGGAGTAAAGAAACCCACAAATATTCACATTTAAGAAGCTGGAATTAGAGAATTTTGACTTTTCTTTTTTCCTAAAAAAATACTCAAACTGATTAATCGATTATCAAATTAGTTGGCAATTACAACTAATCAATAAAACATTGCAGCCATAGTTTTGTAATTGAGAATTCTTCCTTCACAGTTCGTCTGTACTTTCTAAACATCCACTTAGAGGTGCTGATAACACTCCTTAGTTTTTATTAAGACAGCTGTAATCTACATAAAGATGCATAGGCAGAAATGTGCTTAGCATTGCAGGCAGTAAATTTATCCCGCCGACCTAAACCCCCTCCCCAACATAGGACATGCAGTCACACGCACGTACACACAAAGATTATATCGATGCACATTCAAATAAAGTCAAGAGTAATTTGCAGTGGATATGCTAGCAGTAATAAAAGTCCTTAGATAGAATAATGACCCTGGTCCTTGCTCTGACCAGAGCACGACATAAATGAGAATATCAAATGTGCTGTTATCGTCCACACTGTGTGTGTATGCACACGCACACACAGGCATGTGTAGTAGCATAATTTGTTCTAGTGTGGGTGTTTTTATATCGCTGGATTCTCTCTCCACTCTTTTTTTTTTTCTGTGTATCGAGCAGGCATGGCAGTGTGACCTTTAAAGTTAGCTGACCTTTTAGCCAAATGAAAGTCCAGCCATCAGAAACTAATTAGCCCTGCACTCTTGCTTTGGTCCCCCAGTCCTGGGAAGAATTTATTTCCTCCTTCTCGCTGCTTCACCCTGTTTTGTTTTGTTTTCTTTCAGCCTCTTCGCCATTCTCACATCAGTATTATTCATTTTTCTCAGTCTTAGCGCTCTGTCTGTTTTCTCCTCCTACTTTCTGTCTAACATACTCTCTTTCTTCCCACCTCCATTTGTCCTCATCAACCATTTCCACCTCCCTGCTGCCCTCTTCTCTGTGTCTTTCTTACACTTTCCCTTCTCCTGATTCTCTCTTCTCTGTGCGGAAGGAAGCATTGCCAAAGTGGTGACTAAGTGCCTCGCTTGGGGCAACAGAACAAGTCTCCCAATCAAATAGCCGTCTTTAGCTAAGTTCACCCTACACTGTTGCCTCTTTTTGGATTCAGTAGACTCTTTTCCTCAAAGCTCCCTCATCCCTCACTCCAACTGTTATTTCTGCGTGAAATAAGGTGTTGTGCTTGATTGTGTAGTGGAGCGGTGCAGTACAGCATGCTGTGCAGTCGCTGCCTTCGAGGACGATCATTTTATTCCTTTCCCTGCATGGGGACACGTGAAAGTGAGATCAGAGAGGCTTGACAAAGTGGCCCTGATGACTTGCCCTTGCCTCTGTAGCGAGAGAAGCCAGTGGCACGGTCACAAATACACATCAACACACATCCACGTACATAGACACAAGCAGAGTCAGTCAGCTCCATCCTCTTCTGCCCTTCCTCCCAGCACAACTAAAATGGAGGAGGTGGGCCACTGCTGCTGCTAAACAGCAGATCACCAGGGGTCTCCTTATTCCCCGCAGGGCCTCTTAGAGGTCAACACAACTAGAAAGTTTACACTTGAACTGTTAAGTCGACTGAAATGAGAAAACCTTTAAAGAGAATGGAGGGGAGAAGTGAAGAACACTACCACCTACACTCCTCGTTCATAAATAGATTCACGTCCTAGACTGGCAATGTGTTTGAGTTAGTTTAGCCCTAATCGAACCACCGAGATCTGATTCATGTGAATGCTATGATATGCAAGCTATTATTGTAGCGAACTGTGGCTGCATACTGCAGAGCCCTGCGAGAATAGAGGGGTTTTTATCAGCAGGGTTTACTGAGAGAGAGAAAGGAGAGGATCAATAACTGACCCTGTGGTCATCAGTTAACAAAGTAGTCTCCACTTAAAAAGAGTGTTTGCCTCTCTGGTTAAGGGCAGCCAGATGATGCTAGTGGTTGCAAAAGGAAACAAGTGATATGAAAGGGTGTGAGAATAAGAGGGGAGGATGGTTCCTTTGTTAGTTGCATGCCTTGTTTAGGCTATTAAAGCTGAGAGATGTTGTTTGTGTGCCCAGGAGGCTTTTAGCTAACATAGTGTGTCCAGCTATAATAAGATGGACTGACTGCCGGTGTAACAGTCTGTTTGTGTGGACTGTACCATCAGCTGGCACTTTACTGAAGGCAACGTGTAACCAGAGATATTGTGTGTGTGTGTGTGGTAGCACTGTACGTAGGGCTGGATAATAAACGAAATATGTCAAATTATTGACCTAAAGATGTTCATGCATTCCTGATTGCTTTGTGTGTCTTTACAGTAAGATCCACATAGTGCTTCCTCGCTCCTTTTTTTTTTCTGATATTTACTCATGTTGCACTTTTTTTTGTATTTCATGTTTTTCCTAATATTAAAACAACATAACACAACATATTACAGTTAGTCAATGAAGACCAGATAACAAAGAAAATGCAACAAAACAAATCTGGGCACATATAGTAGGTAACTGAAGTTTATGTTGTACACTCCAGTAAATGTCCTTAAACTGACGATGACTACAGCAACCATTAATATCTAAACAGACGTTTAACCAACCAATCAGCACAGTAACAAAGTGCCATAATTAAACCATAGACTTTATGAAATAATGGCCATAGCTACCGTGACGTCGCCCATTGGTTCATAGACTCCCATTTTGAAGCTTGGAGCTTGGCATTTTGGCCATTGCTATCTTGTTTTTTTTGGAGGCAGAAGTAATCATATTTGGATAAGATGATGGAGTTGTTGAGGAGGGGATGATCTGACTCGCGGACTGTGGTGAAGCCTCGCAGACAGCCTGTCAGTCAAGCAGGTCCACCCTTAAATATGCGTAACTTTAAGCCATATTAAAATGTCAATTGATGAGTTTTCATGAATGTTGAAATTAGCTATGGTGACTCCAAAACATTTTTGTACCAGGCTGTAAACGTGTTTATTTCCGCTGTACAGCTGGGCATGTCATCATGGGGGTCTATGGGATTGACGAGCTTTTGGAGCCAGCCTGAAGTGGCTGTTCAGGGAACTGCAGCTGTCAGCACTTAAGTGTTGGCGTCACTTTTCAGCTCCAGAGGCTGCCACTATAACTAAACAGGACAAAGATATAAGAAGTGATCATGCAAGTAAGAAAATGTATGGAGCAGTAACTCATTTCCATTTTTGTTCAGTTTGCTAGTTGTCTATAAGATGTCCAAGATAGTGAAATATATGTAACCTAGGAAGTCAAGGAAGGAAGTCACACTGAGATTAAAACTTCTTTTGCAAGTCAGACCTAGCCAAGACAGAATAGTGCAAATTTTTTTAATTTATTTATTTATTTATTTATTTTTTAAAGATATTTTTTGGGCCATTTTTGCCTTTAATTAATAGGACAGTTAAACGTAAAAGGGGGAGAGAGAGAGGGAGTGACATGCAGCAAAGGGCCACAGGCTGGAGTCGAACCCGACAGCCTTGTATATGGGGCGCCTGCTCTACCTCTAAGCCACTGACGCCCCGCAAAATTTTTAATATTATGTCCCATTATCTGTTGTAATTTGTGTCTTCAAATTATTTGTTTTATTCTACTGAAAAAATGTAGAAACCCCAAAATATGTAGTTTAAAGTCATCTATGAAGAGGGTTCAAATCTTTACATTTAACAAGAAGCTGGTGAATTTTTGACTTTTTTACATTAAAAAAAGCTAAAGTTATAATAATTCATTATAAAAATTCTAAATATATATATATATATTTTTTTTTTAAAAATTTAAGTTATAAAATTGTAAAAATAGTTTTCTGATTAACTTTCTGTTCATCCACTGCTCAAGTACTCATCGAACCATTTAAAAAAAAGTTATGTGTTGTTATTTACATTTTACATTTATTTTTAATATAGATTTTAGATCATATTGTTCAGTCCCAGTAGTATGTTTCTTATTATGACATTGTCATGATTATGGATTTTATAACTTCAATGGAAAACCAAAACCACAGGGAAAACTGACATTGAGGGAATGAAATTCAAAGTTTTTCTAAAGAGATAAAATATACCAAGGCTATAATTGACAACAACTTTTCTTTTTTTGGTTAGTCGCAGAGACATCAGCAGAATGACTGTTATGTATCGATAAATATTTTTGGCAACACAATTCCTTGTGGTTTTTCTTGTTATGTACTTGTTGGTCATTTTACAGAAGCATGTCAGTTCAGTGATTATGAGGTGCTGTTCCTGTCTAACGGGAAATGAGTGTTTAAAGCATTATTAAGACCTCCTGTTAATTCCTGCTTTTCTTTATATGCTTAATGTCCAGCAGAGTCAAAGAGAAAGGTAAAACATCAACCAGTTGACATGAAAATTGGTGTCAAATGCTTCATAACCCCAATTCATTTCCTCACACTCGTTCTTGTGTCGTTCATGAGGCACTGACAGAAACACGTCTTCATTTGTGCAGCCACTCTCCAGCACACAGAATTATGTAGATATGGTTTGGACACTAGCCTATAGCCTGCGGATGGTATTTTAGCCCTTATGCTGCTCCGTCCCCATTACCTCAAACCACCACCAGATTGGTAGATCATATATTTTAATGAGACGTATAATAGCTCTTTAACCCATATCATTAGGGGAATATATACCTACCGTTTGCTCTTTTGGCAGTTAAACGAAAGGACTGTTTCCCTAATTACGCGGTGTGTAGGACAGGTCACGGGTTGGGTGTGTACCTGTCTGTGTGTGTCTGTGTTCAGGAATTATATGACCATTAAATATTCAGCCGCAGACCCCCTCCTGCTCACTCCCCCCCTACCCCCCCACCCACCCTCCACTTCCTCGACCTAGCATCCATTAACGCCTCATCACCGTTTAACTAGCTCTGTTGTCAATCACCACAGGGCCTCGGCTGACACAGAAAATGTCTGGATTTGGTTTCTTGCCTTGCTTGTTCAACATATAGAATAAAGACAGAACACATATTTTTAGCATCTGTAGGTCAAATTAATACAAGTGAAGTATCATTAAGGGTGCATGAGCCCGCACGGACAGTTGTTTGGAATAATATTTCTCTTGTTAGATGTGATTACATGCTCGACTAGACAATTTGTCAGTCAGCTAAAATTTCCGCTCGGCATGCAAGCATCTGCATGCGATACCAGTGTGGGTGTGTGCTTCCATAATAAACGATGTGATCCCTTTTCTAATTGAAAATAATAACTAATCCATGGATAACAAGCTCTTGTATAATCCAAAGCTATATCCCTTCAGTTCTGGCCTATCTCGGCTGTAATAAAAGACAGGAAATGAGAGGCAAGTGAGAGTGGTGGCTTGGACATTGACGCTTAATGTAATCTGCCTTGAAATCAAATTATTTGACCTGGAAAGCCTAACAATACAAAACTCCTGCCGGGCTGCTGTTAAATATTTAGCATGTGCCTGTCATGAATACAAATGGTGCGCAAATTAGAATCTACAGGCGCGTGACCCCCATATCACACCCCGGGAGCACAGGGGGGCTGGCTCTGCTTTAAATGTTTTAATTACCGGGGCCATGGTGTGGCGTGCCACGCTACCTCGACGAGCAGCATTGACGCTGCCCGGGCTGCCACTTGAAGGACAAGCGGTGAAATTCATCCGCTGGTAAACACGAGTGATCTGGTGTCCATGATCTCATCACATTAACTAAAACATGAGGATTCAATAAGGAGAGTGTCTGAATTATACCAAGCTATAATTATAGTTCCCAGCATCCTCTCTCAGGGTAGAGCATTATACTTTTTTTTTTTTTAAACTGTATTCTTTCCACCGGCTATATGATCTACCTCAGGGCTCCAGGGAGGCACTGTATTGCTCTTGTGCACTCTGCGCTGAAGAAAGATCTGTCTCAGTGATTTTGATGTAAGAAAATCTGGTTTGTATTGATTTGGTATTGATTAGTGGAGTTAGCCTCATCTCCTGTCGTTACTTCAGATAAATGGCCTTATTTGTTGTGTTATTATGTTCAACACAATCATGCCAGGAACAGTCAGAGGAATATTGAACCGACACTTCATTGGCTTTATGGGTTCTATTTGTTCCAGGAATTAAAGGATGTTTTCTGCCCGTAGAGCACTGCGGAGAGAGTGTAAAAGAGAGCACATTGACAATTATACCTTCACTTTAAAGGTGTGTTTCAATCTGAATCTTACAGGAGAACACTCCACACTTATTTCTGATTTTTGTGCTGCCTAAATAATGATTGATTTAGAGATGAATAGTGCTACACATTCAGTCTAGCCATCTCCCTTTTTTTATTTTCTCCTCTCTCCTCCCAATTCATTCAGTTTTGTGGTTCCCCCCACATTGAAATGATTAGTTATGCAAGGCTTGTAAGCACTGAATCAGAGTTATGGTCCCTGGGGAAATAAATTTGGCAGAAAATCAGTGTGAGAAGATTTAATTATCACGAGGAGACCTTTTTTCCTTGCCTTGGCCCACTGAAGCCCAAACTCCTCTCCTCTCTCTCCCTCTCTCGCGCTACGCTCAGCTCCACACGCTGCAGCCAAAAAAACCCTGGCGTGCAGCATGGACGACAGCCCTATCCTTGCCTTCCTTCTCCTCCCAATTTGTTTCATTGCACGGTGATAAGCCAAGCAATTACTGCTTTATTGATTTTTCATCACTGCAAATTTAAAGTTGATTTCTCCCCCTCCCCAACGCCCACCTCTCGTTTCCCCTTTCCTCCCTCGGAGATGGCTCGGCAAGGTGATTAGATGACCTCCTGTCCTAAGCGCTGCTGGTCCCGTGAACGAGTGGAGGCGCATGCTGAATTCTGCTAACCCCACGTGACCCTTTGTTGTCCCGGGGTAATGGGATGCTGATGCTACCCAGAGTTGCTGTCACGTCTGCAGCTATGGAGCCTATAGCGTAATCATTTCTATAAGGATATCTATGGAATGACATGTTTGACCCGACAGCAGCCCAGCTATCTCTGCCATAGGCTAGATTACACAGAGATTGTCCACGCGAGCTTCCAACCCGTGTTCATTCAGGTCAAGTGGACAGATGATTGACAGAACCCTTTTACCCTCTGTGATTGGTAATCGTTTCTTGGGTCACCCTTATCAATTAACCTGCTTCCAGTAGACCGATGTACATTCAGCAACCTCGCCTGAGTTACCGGGCTGATTTATTTTCCAGTTTTCCCGTCCATCCTATTTAGGTTTAGGATACTGTCAGCTGGTTTAAAATTCGATATTGAATGTGAAAATTTTTCTTGATTTAATTAAGAAACTGAAAAAAAAAAAAAACACTTTTTGTAGCAACACATTTTTGGCCCTTTTTTGTTTTGTTTTGCTTTTTTTTAATTAATTGTTAAAATGTAATTTAACAGAAGAAAATCCTGAAAATTGAACACTGAATGTAGCTAAATAAATAATCAGCGTGACTATGTCAGCTTTAGTATTCGGAGATTAAAGGCAGAGTATTAGTTTGCCGCTTTAACAGAAAACATTCCCAGTATGTGAAAGTGTCTCACACACCCACACACAGATACACACACACGTGTAAGTCTGGACATGATCACACACACAGCAGTAGTGTACTTGGTGCAGTCTAACAGGGTGGTCAGACTGCTGTGATTAGGCACACCCGCAGACTGTTGCAGGTCAAAGTGCTGGCATCCTGGGTGGCTCTGGCCATGTGGTGGCCCCCGCAAGGTTTGTCATTAGACATCAGAGGTCACTTAAGAATGTGTGTGTGTGTGTGTGTGTGTTATAGGGGCCAGAAATATGTGCTTGGCTGTCTTTTTTTAAAATGTGGTGTGTGTGATGAGTGTGTCATTGGAGTGCTTCACACATGGTTGAATGAGATTGCTCAATGTTTGTGTGTGTTTTGGG
The DNA here is from genome assembly GCF_041903045.1 of Epinephelus lanceolatus. Taxonomy (NCBI): domain Eukaryota; kingdom Metazoa; phylum Chordata; class Actinopteri; order Perciformes; family Serranidae; genus Epinephelus; species Epinephelus lanceolatus. The sequence continues at coordinate 27,278,261 of NC_135737.1, forward strand.
GGGCTTTGGTGGCATTACACCATGTCATAAAGGTGTTTTTTGCACTTCTGTGTAAAAGACAGTGAACATTAGTACATGTGAAAAGGTTATTTGTTACGCAGCATACAACTATCAATACTTGAAATGCACTGAACACTGAAATTTACGAGAGTATGTTGGTGGCATAATGTAGCACAAAGTGATAATGCATACTGATGCAAGTGTAGCAGCAATTTTTAATCTACTTATGACACACTGTACTGTGCAATGCACTTAATACAACGGTTATCTGAGGGTCTGAAAAGTGAAGCAAATGCTCAAGTGCCTGCATTCTTTTTAATGGCCAGCAGGGGGCAGCTCCACTGGTTGCAGAAAGAAGTGTGATTGTGCTCAGGTCAATGCGATAACGTCACAACTGTGCAAGATGCAGTCATGAAACTTTACAGGTGTGTAGTTGAGATCAAAATGAAGGTTGATTTTGAAGATAGGTGTGATCTGAGCATGAGGAATGGAAATAGGGGTGTAGGAAGAAGGGAAGGGGCCATTGGCCACCCCACTTTATGCCTCTGGCCCCATACGTTCTAAGTTACGGATTGCTGTATCACTACTGGAGTGATCCCATCGCAAAATCGAATCTAATGTTTGTTAATGATGGTCCCATTTAGAGTAAAATAGACAGTAAAGCAGAGTATGCTTTAGGGTGTGGCTATCTTGTGATTCTCAAGTTGCTACCATGGCGGTGTCCTGGAGTTCTCAGTCACATCCAACCCGCTCCTCCGCAGCTCCACCGTCATCCAAGTATGGTCAAAAGGCCAAAGTGGAGGCTTCAAAACGGTAGTCCACAAACCAGTTTGTGACATCACAGTGGCTAAGTCCATTAATTCTATGAAGTCGGTGGTTCAAACCCTGTGTCATCCATTCATTGGTCAGTTCCCTTATTGTCTATGTTCACATGGGACCCAGATCTACAGCTGTATTTCCACATACATTACTGACAAACTGGGTATCCATCACAAACTCAAACTTGCAGCGTTGAGTTGTCCAAGTGTAAAGCCACTGGGGTTTGTTGATTCAAACCTCTGTTCAGCAGCAATTTTAAACTTCTATATGGTCGGGTACATTTCTGACATTGGATATCACAAAGCCTGATTAGAATCACATGATGCCCATGGATGTAGATTTAACCAGATTTACTTAATTTGCCTTTAAGGGGACAGAAATATCATGGAGGCAAATATTGCACTATGTCATATTCTTCTGCAACTCATTCAGGGACAAGACAGTCAGAGTATGGAGGGGAAGGGTCACTGCATGGAGCAGTACGCCATTTTATACTTGTGCACACATGTAATGAGTGTGCAGTGAGAAGGACTCACACGAGCACAGCTGACAGAAATCAAACGTATCAGAACTGACTGGGCATTATAGTCACACAACTACTCATGCATTTCTTTCCTGTAATTTAAGCCATGAAGGATGATTTTGATTTGCATGCAAATGATGATGTCACTCTTGTTTTGTTGTTTTTGCACGATTTCTTCCAATAAGGCAGAATGCGACAGGAAAAAAAAAAAGAGGTTTAATGTATTACTCAGTGCCAAGGTTATTAGTCTACAAGTGAGGTCAGAAGAGGAGGAGGTGGGGGGCATTTGCCTAATTAATTACTAGTCAGACACACACACATGCGCGGCCATGACCTTTACTAATATAGTTTGTGGCAGACCACACAAACAGACTCTCTGTCCCTTTTCCTCTCTCACCAACACACACACACACACACACACACACACACACACACCCTGTCAGGAGGCAGCAGAGTGAAAGGGAGAATCAATTACAACCCAACTAAGGGGAAAGAGTCGGTTGCTTGATGGCTGCATGTCAAGAAGACTGCAGGTCACGAAGCGTGTGCGCCTGTTTGTGTGTTGACGGTCATGTATCAGCGTGCGTGAAAATCGAGCCGGTTTCCTGGATTCAGATTACATCATTTTCATTTTAAAGACCTTGCTCCAATTAAGTAATTAGCTGCTTGGTGTTTCTCTAATTATAGAGTTGTTCATAAAAGAGCTGCTGACCAGCCTGGGATCGAAAAAATGGACACCGCTGCAGTTTTTCCTGCACACTCACACACACACACACACACACTCACACACACATATGCACCGCCTAGTTTAACATCAAGTTAATGCAGTCAAATGCGTGTTATTTCTGGTAAAGGGCAGGGAAGGACTCTATATTCTAATCACACTAAAACAGCAGCGTGCTCAATAAAGAGCTCCTTGAGTCTCGCAGACAGACAGGCTGTTATTGTATTTAGAGGAGGGAGAGTTTCAGGTACACGCTCCTTCATCTGTGTTCTGCTGTATTCTTTACAACACTTCTCCAGTTTCTTTTAAAGCCTCTCCTATTTTACAGTAAATACAAGACGTCCTTCAGTATGCTGTGTGCAGAGAGTGTCTAATAAACCAGCCCTCACCAATGTGTATCTAGTTTAAAAGTGTCACAGGGACAGAAATTCTCTCATTTCCTAAAAAACAGAAAATGACATTGAGATATGTGGCTCTCGCAGCGTGCTGACGCCATCTCACATATGAGCCCTGAAATAACAAGATTAACAAAAGCAGAACTTTACTCTGTAAGAATTTGACAGAATATAAGGAAACGAAATTGAATACAAAATGTTAAGAATGCCACCAGTCCCCCTCTCCAGCCCGTCGACAGAGAAAGTGGCTGTGATCTTGAAGATCTCAACACTCAGCCTGTGAAAGCTTCACTATTTAATGAGATTCTGTGATGCTGCCCAGGCACAGGACATCGGCTAACACTCATACTGCTCTCTTTCTCTCCCTCACACACACACACACACACACACACACACACACACAGCGAGAGAAACACACCCACCTGGTTTTGGTTAGCCCTCTATGTTTGCAGTTAGCACCGTGCAGTCAGGTCAGCAGGAGCAGTCAGGTCTTAGCTAGGATTTCAGATAAATAGCTGACTTAAATGCAGTAAATATACAGTAGATGCTTTTAAGCTTTGTTTGTTCTAGTTTCCCAAAAGGTAGATTCTTGTTTTTTGCAAAGAATGTATTATTTATACCCCATGATAGTGATAGGTACAATGTCAACAATGCAACAATAAACATGTCATCTCTGATGAATGGTAAATCCTCCAACCAAGCCAATTACGAGTAAATGCTGCAACTTAGCTTTTTTTGAGCTGTAATGAAAACAGTGTATTTGAAAGCAGGATTGTACCGTGGCGTGTGTGTTATATCATTTTCCCCCACAGAATTTTTTTCTCATCAAAGTCTCATAAGTTATGTCTGAGGTTTGCGTGACATTTATATGAATAAACAAATACTGTAGCAAGTCCTCAGATGAGTCAGTGCAGTTTTGAAGGCAGAATCAAACAATTACATGCATCATCATTTCTTATAAATACAGGCTGTGGTTTCAGATATTGCGCATGATAGATAGAGGTACGGATGGAAGGATAGACCGGGGCCAATTTATTGTCCCTCCCCATGACTTCATTATGGGCACAGACAGGAGGAGGCTAAACACGTGCATTTAATTGTAGTAGCGGGAGTTCTTGGTACAGATGGGGGGAATATACTGTAGAGTAGTTGATCCAGGGTCAGTTGAGGAGAGGAAGTTGGGAGAATAGATGAGCAGAATGGGGTTGAATGACAGAAGAGAGAGAAGCGGTGAGTGGGGAGGGATGAGTGAAGATGTGGAAGGAGATAGCTGAGCGTGGCGCGTGGCTGCCATGTCATCCTGTCATTAGCAGGTTGTTTGGGTCTTTAATTCATCATTCAGGCCTTTATTGACTGGAGAGTGGGAGATCACTATCACTAGGAGACACTAGAAGAGTGTGTGTGTGTGTGTGTGTGTGACAGTGACACTCGGTCACCAGCTGCTCTTCATTTCCTGATGCCAAATAGGTATCACATAAGATGCAACATAAAAATATCACATGCCATTGTCTGCTAAGGTCATATAATGCTCAAGACCACATTATCCAAAGAATGTGATCATATATGGTGTTTCTTCATAAGTTACAGAGAACTTGTAGACCTGACTATCAATATAAGAGGTATAAAGGAACAGTGTGTGAGATTTAGGGGGATTTAGAGGCCTCTAGTGGTGAGGATTGAAGATTGCAACCAGCTGAAACTTCTCCCGGTTTGAATTCCTTCAGTGTTCATTGTTTAAGAGGTTTTTACCAGGAGCCGAATTATCCGCAGAGGTGTCTTCCTCTCCGAAGCAAACAGACCAGATTTGAATCAGTGTTTCTCCAACACTGTTCAGCACATTGCAAAGAGGCTGTCAGCTCAGCACCTGCTAACACGTGCTCACCTCTTCTCTGAATCAGACATTTTGGAGGTTTTTACCGTGAGCTGAACTGTCCGTAGAGGTCTCCTTCTCTCCAAAACAATTAGAACCGGTGATTTAAACCTGTAAAAACACTGAGGAACATGATTTCACTTTACAAAACAGTGTTTCTCCTACGCTGTTCTGCATGTCGGAGACGAGCTGCTTGCCCAGCACCTATACTGTGTGCCCACCTTTTTTCTCTGACACCTTAAGATTCAGACTTTCAGGAGGTTTTTACAAGGAGCCAAATTATCCGCAGAGGTCTTCTCCTTTCCAAAACAAATGGACTTGATGATTGAGGTAAAAACTCCAGTCGCAGAGGAGCTGTTATCTATGGTGGCTGACATAAAAACTGGCCCTATCTAGAGGCAGTGTTGGGCTATTGAAGACATATAGCAGTGCAACATGGCGGTCTCCCTACATGAGGACCAGCCCCTTATGTAGATATAAACGGCTCATTCTAAGGTAATGAATACATGGATATTCTTATTTTCAGGGGATTTCTACACTAAAGAAAACATACCTATTATATTATATTCCATTTCTGTTAATATGTCCCCCTAAACCCTCCACACCAGAACTTTAAGGGAGACAACTGAGCATTAGTGATGTGTGACAGGCCCCTGATGGCAGTGACAGGAGTCGACAGGACGGCAAACTCCACAGAGACCAGTTGACACTATGATAACAAGGTGGCCACCGCAGGGGATCACTCGACCTGCGTATGTGTTTGTGGTTGAAGGTGCATTGTTGGGAGATGTGGCTTTTTTGTTTTTGGAGGCGGGGGATGGAGGTAATATATGAATGACTGTGCGTATTATGTGCGTGTGTGGTCTCATGGGAACACACATTAGACTAGCTTAGCCACCTGCTCTGTCATTGGACATCTACCCGCTCCCACACGCACTTACAAACACATACATACATTTACGGACACTCCTCAGGGACACACTCAGGACATCTGGCTCAGCCTGTCAGAATTTCCCTTCATTTTGCGTGACCTGTTGACCCCAGCAGCCACAGGCGTCACACACAGGCGTCAGCTTCACATCTTGTCATTGTTGCAATGCTGCCATTGGTGTGTTATTGACAAGCTACAACCTCTGTGGAGAGAAGAGGAAACTCATGGTGGTTAAGCTTTTCTTCACATTTGGATTGTTTTGGTAACTCAGATGTTTTTCTCACTCATTCCTCTGAGCTGCTGATCTGTATTTATCTGCATCTCCTCTCTTTCTCTCCCTCAATGTATCTCTCTCTTTCTCTTCTGTCTCCCTTACTCATTGAGGTCTCGTTTTTCAATGCCTAAAGCTGCAGGGTATTAGTTATGCAAATATTGACGTGCAGCTTTGCCCTGCTAGCTATCAATTGAAATCAGCAAATCGATGGGCCTAATAGCTGCTCATTAGCCACTTGATGCATTTCCAGGGCTAACATCAGAACCTGTCAGCGGCCCCTAATCAATACAGTCTAAAAGTATTACCTAACCAAGGCCCACACCAGACACCTTTTTAATAAAGCAAGTTGGCCGTCTGGCTTTCTCAATGGCTCTGAGCCTAAACAAGACAGGCCTAAACTTCTCTATCATATCAACAAAATATCTCATTAGCGGCAACATTCCCAGACACCAAGCAGACACATTAGGTTTCTTAATTTATTTGTTTTAGTGACGGTGTAATGGAAATCCTCGCAGAGAGTCATTTGGTGGCGATAATGAAATCTCATCAGTCGGATTTTAATAAGTAACCTATTGTTTCATTTTTTTTTCTGTTGTTGTTCAGTCCAATTCCCAGGCATGCTTTGGAGCAGCCTGTTGTTTGGGCCTGGAGAATCGTACGGTAAAGACTTTGATGCAGCCAGGATGCTGCTGCTGAGAACAGGGCCAGACCGGAGCCCCTCTATCGCCCCTAGCACGCAGCCCTGCTAAGCTTAACTCAGCTGTTTGATGCCAAGCTCTGCGAGTGTGTGCCTGCGTGCGTGCATGCGTGTATGTGTGTGTGTTTACCCAGCTCAGGGGTTACATAAACAAGAGCAGCTAGCCTACAGGTAAGACCCACAGGAGACCAGCCAAGAGAGAGAGAGTGAGATGGAGCGCCAGTCTCTTACCTTGGCATTCCCCCGGTGTTGTCGCCATTGCTGAAACTGGATATTCACTAATGAAGGGCGAGCTGGAAAATGACTAAAGGAGATAGTAAACAAAGTTAGCGCGCACACATACACACGTGCGTGTGTGTGTTAATATAGTTAACTTGTTGGAGGCAAGCATCCGTGCATGTGTTTGTGTGCATCCCTGATGTATCTGGGGCTGCTGTAAAGAGATGGGGAGAATGTGGGCGGATGGGGGATTGGAGGCGGAGGCTGGCAGCGGGGCAGTTGGCCGCTGGTGCAGAGAGAGAAAGAGTGGGGAAGGGGATGGGGGGGGGGGGGGGGGGGTACAGCGGAGATAAATCATTAGAGAGCAGGTTATTGGAAATGCAGGGAGATAAAAGAGTGAAGAAGCCAGTAATTGCCTTAAAGATCAGACTACAAAGCATTACTTTGGATTTTACAAGGCCAGCCAGCAACAAAAGAGCAGTAATTTATGAGCTCAGTGTAAAAGAATAGCATAATTACATTAAAAATTAATGCTAATGAGGGCTAAAATGGGGAAGGTGGTTATTATGAAAGTTTGTATTCATCTTCCCTGGGTTGAATGATGGCTAGTGGCTTGATTAATGGCTTAATTTCTATCAATTAGCAGGCAAAAAAATCTCCACTGAGACAGGCCTAAATTGAGCATTGAATTACACATCTTTACCGCGGTGCAGGGAGAGAGGTGGTGGGGGTGAGGGGCGGAGGGCAGAGGAGGGAAGGGCACAATATTGAAACCTTGGAAACCAAGAGATGTTGCTGTGTGCGCGCGCGTGCGTGCACATGTGAAAGCCGGGCATGGGGTACAGAAGTTAGATAAATGTTTATCCTCGTGTTCTAAGGACTGGGGTTTGTATCATTGGTGGGTGTGCAGTGTGTCAGTGATGTGGTGCACATAGAGAAACATCTATAAAAATGTAATTTAAAGTAAATCTTTGTGAATTTGAATCTCTTTCTTTGACAAATATTATATTCTTTGATTAAACTAACCAAACAAAAATGGGAGTCACCTTTTTTCTGCCATGACCTGTCCCAATTTATTGCACTTACTGTGTGTGAATCCAGCAGCACAGTTTGCCCTTTCTTTATTTTTAATAGATTCATTAAATGCCTTTAAGTTGTCTGTTTGCCATATAATTCCAAAACACCGTCAAAGATTTGCCACAATTTGCGAGACCTCAATAAAACAAGCAGTTAGTTTTCCTTCTTATTTATTTTTCTCCACACAACAACAAGTGCTGCGGTAATTTAGCTGGCACGCTAGTGCACTCAATTACTGGAATTAATCAGCAGCAGCAATATATTCAGCTCGGCTGCTCTTGATTGACAAACTGTAGACCAAAGTCAAGTTTACAAAGACAATGCTGCCATAGCCCAAGGCCTCGGCTCATATGTGGACATGTGTTGTTGAACAGCTCCCTCTTCTGGTGGGGGAGTGTAACTGCTGCGTAACATTCTCATCTTCAAGGCTGAAGGAGATGAGCTGAAATCTGTTTTCATTGGCTGGTTTGATTTTCTCTCCTCGTCCTCTGGTCTTAATCAATGAAGTGGACAAACAGCTATTTAGAGAGAACAATAGCCTATTGATTCTGAGCCACTCATCAGCACTGCTGTCTGTCCAACTAATTTCAGTAATGAGATGGCAAGTGAGTTTTCTGACTGCCTCCTTTATACACACACACACACATGCAGACATGCAAGGACATGCAAAACGCACGTTAACACACATTGCTCAGTCACTTTCTATTATTCTAATCTGCAGTTACAAAACAAAACTTCACTGATTGAGTTTGATCCCATTTCCTGGTTGGCAGTAATGTTGGCGATACATTTCAGTGCCACAGAGAGCTAACAATAACCTAATTTAAAGCAGAACATACTGTACATTTAATTGTGTCCACTCTTGTTTCTTTTCCTCTCTGTCTCTTCCTCTCTCGTCTGTTTTCTCTCTCTCTCAGCTTTCACTTTATCCCCCTCTCATCACTGACAGAGAAGCGTTCCTAATGCGGTGACAATCGAGTTGGCCTGTTAAATTAATTTGCCAGATAATGTGTCAATATTAAATATCAACTTTGACCTCTCCGAGCTGCGGAGTACGCTCGCCCAGCTAGAGTATTGATTTTTGTCTGCCTCTAAGCTCGCTAGGCCCGCACTCAAAGTCCATTATTTTTGATTTTCTCATGAAATACATATCTTTTCCCACTGACATCTGACAAACAGCATATGGAAGTCATTTTATCTACCAATAATGTGTTTGTCAAAAAGTCTGAGGTCTTAATGGATTCCTGCAGCGTGCACGGACATCCCAGCAACAGACGGGCCTGCCAAGGAGATGCTTGCAGATATGGTGTGTGCGTGGGTGTGTGGATACATGTCACTGTGCTGGTTTGTGTGGTAGTTCCTCATGTAGGGCATTCACGCTCAAAGGACAGCAGAGAAGGGGTAATTGAAAATGTGAATTAAATTGTGCTGAATTAATTGTCGGCCAGTCACAAGCGTTAGTTTTCAGCCGCACACATGCACGCTCGTGCAGCTGTGCAGTGAGTGGTGGTGATAGTGGTGTGAAGGACAGGCCACAGTCTCCAGGAGGATATTGGGCCAGTGTTCAGACTTCATCTAGCAGCCCAGTCAAGGTAATGACTATTTTTGGAGCCCGCCATACAATGCGTCTCTGCTCGCATCTTTCCCAGCACAGGATGACAAGCTGATAGTCTGTCATATAGGAAGGCTTAATTCCACTTGTCACTCAGTTGTCCAATTCTGCAGTGCATTTAAATCTAAACCCAGTTTGTTTGAGTGCTATTATGAACTATAATAGGGTGTGTGTGCCTTTGGTGTTTGTGTGAGATAGCATGTGATGCTTTGCCGTGAAAGCCGGAACAAATATTCATTTATTCATTAAACACCAGGGCCATGAAGATCTGTTGTGACACCCTTTCTGTAGCTACTAATGGATTGAATTAATTCCTGCTATTAGCTCCAAATGCACACTGTGTGTGTGTGTGTGTGTGTGTGTGTGTGTGTGTGTGTGTGTGTGTGTGTGTGTGTGTGTGTGTGTGGGTGGGTGTGGGTGTGTGAGTGTGAGTGCATGCTAGAGTATACCGCATGTACGTATTTATGCCAGTCATGAGTGTCGGTGCAAAGTAAGCTTGCAAACACACATGTACATGTGGGAGTTCTTGTACCCCGATGTTCTGTGTGTGTGTGTGTGTGTGTGTGTGTGTGTGTGTGTGTGTGTGTGTGTCTGTGTGTGTGTTCCCATTTGTGTACTTGTTTTCATGACACAGCCTACATCAGTGGAGCAGAGAAACATGGATGTCTGCTGGATTGACAGATAGAGAGATGGGAGAGTGCAGGAGAGGACGGATGGATGGGGGAGAGAGGGATGAATATTGACTGATCAGTGGAAAGATTGACAGCCAGAGAATAATGGGAGCATTCAGACTCTTGTCTCTTTTTTTTCTCCTCCCCCTGTTACTAACTTTCCTGGCACACCTATTTTTGCCCTCCTACGCTGCGAAGACTGCTCTTGAATTCTTGAAATGATTTATTATCTGATATGCAGAATCCTGATGTGTTTATATCCAAGAGTAATTTACTGGAAACCTTTTCTGTCTTTTTGTTTGATTGGACAAGCCGGAGCAAAATACTTTCTGATACATGAAAAGTGTATGAAACCTAATCACATTTAGTCTCCATAATGAAATTCCATTGCAGTGAGTTTGTGTTCATATTTTGATTATTTTAGAATGCATTATCCGAGTGTAATTCACTGTCTGGCTATTATCTTGTTAGTATTTTTTTTCCACTTGCCTTTTGTAGTATCTCCATGTCCTTGGCTAGGCAAGAGTCCTTTTTGGTAGAGATTAAAATAGGGGAATATCTGATATTTTATATTGTAAGTGTCAAGGAGCATTATACAGAGAGATAACATACAATCAACTAAGCCCAGTCCAAATGAAATCTGGTACCTTTCAGAAAATGACAAGAGATGGCCTCTGTATGTTTGTGTGCGTGTGTGTGTGCATGCGTATGTGTGTTTGTGGACATGTGTGCACGCTTTTGTTCATAGCCTCTCTTCTGTGTAACATGTGTTTCAGAGGGAACTTCTCTGGAGGAGCAAGTGCGAAGGATAAAGGACATTGAGGCCATCGAGAGTGATTCCTTTGTTCCTCAGGCTTTCAAATCATCCAGGGATGATATAAAGGTGCGTTCTGTCCCTCTTTCTCTCCCAACCCCTCACTCTCTCCATCTTTTCACTCTGTCTGTTATTGAATTTCCCTCTCTGCAACGCTGCGCCGTCTGTCCAGAGACAGCCCAGACCAAATCAAACATTCATTCAGCAACGTTTGTTCCGACCTGAGACGGTTTCATCAGACGCTCCAGTGTTCGCCGCCTCCAAAGCGGCAGCACCCACACAAAAGCCACAGCAGGCAACAGCCATCCTCTGTCCTCCTCTCTCTGTCTCTCTCTCCCCCCTCTGGTTGTGCAGATGCAGACAAAACACAGAAGTCATTATTGAAATGTCCCTGTCTCTGAAGGAGCAGGAATTAGATTTGTTGGGGGGCTCATGGCTGTTTTGAAAAGATAGGCGACAACATGTGACAGCAAACCTGCGCAGACTTTTGGGACTGCATCCTGGTGAGTCTGACAAAGGTCAAGACTGACGTGGCTGCAGCTTGGACCGCACAGATTGCACATGCACACTATACTCTACGTATTGCCCTACTCACACACTGAACACTGAAACTTCACCAGGTTTAACTCCAGCTGGGTCACAGCAGATGTCAGATCTGCTCCCCTGTATGTATAACGTTAGATTCATACGGTAAAATCACCCACAAAACACAAAAAGATTTATGTATTTTTTTATGTCTTCAAATTCTAAAGAAAAAAGGGATGTAATATCTTTATCATTTGCTTTTTGAGAACAGAAGTGCTGTAATGAAACACAAATTCAAGTTTACACATTCTTTTTATTAAGGCTTTTCATTGCTTTTCAGATTAATCTCTTGGGTGTCGTCCTCATCATTAGTCAAATAATGCCTAAGATATACAGACGAGTCATCCTTAGTTGGGAAGAGTTCAGTCTTTCAGAGTCTTTTAGCAACTTGACTGCAATGAAGAGAATAACAGCTGAGTATACTGTACATTTAAACATTGTTTGACAACCCTATAGCAGATATATTTAGGGTTTTTGTTGTTTATTAAAACTGATAATTGATTCAGCATTGTTAGCCGAAATATCAGAATATAATTACTCTATAACTGACTTATATTTGTATGTTATTGTGTAAAGATACAGGCCAGGTCCCTCTTGAAAAAGAGATTCTTAATCTCAATGAGGCAAACCTGGATAAATAAATGATAAATAAAATGCCAATAAAGTATTTGGTTTATTTGGTAAATCCAAATAAAGTAGTAGTAGTAGTAGTAGTAACCATTTTGCAATGAGTTGTGACCATTAATGATTTTTTGAAGCTACTGTTAATGAGGAGAACCCAGTGAAACCTTTGATTTCTGCTACAGTATATGTGTTACGATTTTCTTTTTCTTTTTTTTCAAGCAAGCTGCATTCATTAAAAATGTATATTCAGCATATTATTACCAAGAATTGTGTGTTTGGCACATCAACACACTTATTAGCCAGTGTGTTTTCCATCTTGCTTACTTTTTGTATCCTGCCAAATGAATTTTAAATAGATCTTTCCAACTGGGTAAACATTTGCTCCGGGGCTGGTTTTAGGAGTGTTTGAAACATGAATGGACTTGGCAAAGTGTTCATTTTGATATTCCTTCTTTATCAAGTACAACAAGGAGAGCAGGCCATCTTTCCAAATGTGGGGCTTATTATATTTTTAAGTAATACCTCTGGGGATGGAGGAAGAATCACGTCTGAATATCACATTTTCTTCTGTCAGCGTGGACTCTCCAGATGGCAATGTGTGTGGCGGGGGGAGGGCTGAGAACCTTCGTCCTTACTTTAAGTCCTTTTCAGTTGTAAAGAAACGGGAAGATATAATTCCTTTGGCTTCAGCTGTTACAAAACGTGACACAACTAACCGAGCGAGCTGATTCTTTTAAATGTTTGAATATTTACACATGCCCATTCACACTGCAGTCACTGGTTCAGCACAATTAAGACTCACTTATAGGAAATAAGAGGTGGAGAATGTGAGGAAAGAAACTAGCACCATACACAGATAGATGAGTGAAGCGAGATAGTGAAATTAGTTTCAGGATACAAGCTGATTACTATCAATACACTGCTTTCTAGAAGCTGATTGCATGAGCCAGACTTTCACTGCCATCTGCTGGACAAACGTCTTTTTGCATGTCACAGTTCTCAATTCTGTAACACTTAAGTTTGTAATACATACCAATTTTTATGGTTATATATATATATTTAATTTTAGTGTACATAAATCTACAAACTTTAATGTTTTGACATGTGCTAAAAGACACACATTAAACTGCAAATGTTTCTCAAATGTTAAATTTCTTTTTCGCTGTTCTCTTGTCTTTCTGGAACTATTTGAAATTTAATAATATTTCTTTTCAACCATTGGTAGTGCTGTCATTTCATGTTGTAATGTGGAACAATTTTATGTGTGTGTTAATGCTGTTGTTGCTTTGGCTAATATGTTCTTAAGAATTAGGTTTTTCTTTCTCAAAATTAGATGCATCTACCATTCATATGCTTCCATTTTAGACCCGCACCCAACTTGGAATTTGTTTGTTGAATCGGATTCACCTGTCCAAAAATCTATATATTCATTTCTTTCTTTTTTTTCATATAGAATCTAAGAGTTTGAATGAGGTTTGGCGGGACGTTCAGGGAATGTAGTAAAAAGCTAAGAAAGCCTTCCGAACGAATCTAAAATGTGCAACTACATTTTTTGCCATCAATGGGTATCAAACAAACGTCCGAGACTGTTCCGTATTATGTTGCTGTGAGCTGTAAATTCATCACTTCTGAGTGAATTTGGAAGAAAACATTATCTAGGAGCCTAACCGGGCAAAGCTTTTTTCCCTCCAGTTAGCTGCCTCCATCTCACCCAGACTCACCCTGGATCTGGGTCAGCAGCTGCCTGTACCAGAGAGCAGCATGAACGCAAGGAGCGCTCACTCTGCAGCTAAATCAGGGGACCAAAACGTCCCAAGAAGTACATTGCACTCTGGCTGACAACAAAAAAACAACTGCTCGAATGTCATTTAGCTAAGGGGTCTCCAATTTGAATCTGTGACTCTCAGGGGTTTTATAATGTTTCTGTATCAGTGTGTGTTTTGGCTATCTTGAAGTTTATTTAATGTTTAAAGTGCTCATTTTAATTTGAGTGTGACTCATTTTTGTCTGTTTTGTGTGTTTCTGTGTGTACAGACTGAGCCTGTTGAGGTGAAGCAGGAGTCAGAGAGCGCGTATTCTCAGGACGTCTCTATTCCCATTTCCATAGTGTACAATGACAGTGATACGCTCGCCCATCCCAGTGTAAGTTGTCACCTGGCAAAACCCTTTCACTGTTAGCTTTACAGCAGACTTGTTATCACCCTCTGAGCCAATGAACAACTTCCAGTCCTCTGACACAGATAAAGTTGATCTTGCTTCTTATCATTTTATCTTCTGGTATCATCTTTTCTTTATGAGTGTGGTGCTTAGTGCTTTGTAAACTTTTTCTTTTAAAAACACCACTGCTGCTACTAAAACCAGCACCACTATTTATGCTAGTTGTGCATATTTTGATACTGTGCCTCATACAGCCTAGGACACTGCAGTGTAGTAGATTATAGCCTCCCAACGTCACCCTGCCTCCCCTGCCTGCAGACCAATGATGAAAAACGAGAAGGAAAACTTTAAACTCCAATAACGCTCCCTGGGGCTTCCCAGTCATCTATCTCCACTGGGGGAAACTAAGTTATGCCCTGACGTATGCAGATAACCCCCTCAAACACACACATACACACACAGCGCCCACCAGCTCAAATGCACACACATACACACCCTCAGACAGGCTGATGTATGGTAGCAATATGCCCCAGGCGGGCCCCGGCCTCAGCTTCAGCTCCAGCTCCGCTTCCAATTAGAACAGATGAGTCCCATTAGCCCAGCCCAGATACTGTCATCCCACACACACAGCCTCATTAGCACCATGACACCAGTGCAGGGCCGACAGACAAGAACTCACTGGTGTTGAATCTAACACACAGATAACATGCAGAGCCGCTGTAAGCAGCATAGGTTAGGAATGAAGGATTGACGTGGCCGGGGCTGCTCTACAATCTGCATAATATCAGACACATATCATCGCATAGATATACAGTATTTACACATAGCCAGCATGTCAACATTATCTCCCACCCTCACACAAACACACACAGCCAACACAGAAATGTGTCTTGCCTCTCAGTCTCACAGTCATTATGTTACTTCCTAATAAACAGATGCCTTCATTCATCAGACACTTGCAGCAGCAGTTTTATAGCCCTCTTACAATCAATATCATTACTACTGCTGATGTACTGCGATGAATACAAGTCACATGTGTGTCGGCCTTTTCTATCAACGCACTGCAAGGCCCACAGAACTACATAAGTTATATCTTATAAAGGTCTATTCTCATGTGCATTTCGATGTGAGCAGACAGGGGAAGACTAATGAGACACACAAGACAGCACAGCCTTCACTGTAGTATTAGAGTGTCATCACTGTGGCTCAGAAGTCCACACTGAGGTCACATGGGTGTCGGTGGGCAGTACTGACAGCTCTGTGCCAGGCTTATGAACTTACTAGGAAACATACCTCATTCATTTCTGTGTGGTACTAATGACTGAAGTGACAGAGCAGAAAGCATAGTAGAGCTTACTCTGCTCTTAGTACATTTAAAAGAAGCAGTTAGAGTAGAAATGTGTTGAGGTGGCCAAAACGTTCCACCAGCGTTGGTCAAGTTACTTTTTCTATAGAGTGCAATATCACAAATTTGCCTCAAAGTGCTTTTCAACACACAGAAGTATCTTTCCTTAGATAAGTATAAGGTCTTTGCCTGGGTTTATGTTGTGTGTGTTCCTATAATTACATGTTTTTGTGATCTTATTTAGACAGTTTGTGGAATTTAAAAAACATTCACATTTGCTTTAGATGGCTGCAAAGATAAAGTTCACAAACATGTTAAGAACTGTCTCCTGGCAAGTATATACTTACGTATATACGTACATACTAATTCTTAACTATTGATTGATTAATTGTTACAGTAACTTTGCAAGCAAAAAATGCCAAACATTTTGTGGTTGCAGGTTTCTTGGATTGATACAAACCAAGACATTTGATAAGGAAATTGTTATGGATATTTTAATACTGTTTTCCAACGTTTTAAAGCTGTAGTTGGTAACTTTTATGAAAAATAACTACATATTTCCAAAACTGTCACTTTATTTACACAGCACTAAATGACGATGACTAAATAATCTGTGAAAAAATCATACTCCTCTGCCTACTCTATTACCTTGTTGCACTTCTGTCAGCCTTACTGCACATGAATGAAAACAACCAGTCAGAGCCGAGGAGTCTCAAATGCAGCTGTCAATCATGTCACTGATTCCCGTGAACTGCTTTCAAACTGTAAAACTAGGCAGCGCTGATCAAATGAGTCAAGATTATGTCATTGCACTGCCTATTTCTCTCCTCCAGTGTTTTAAGAAACATATTTTAGTGTACTGTTTAGCTGTAAAATGAGAAAGTTGGTCAGACTAGCTTACAGTGCTTGGTACTTTGGATGACTATTTCCAGCATCGTGGCCCAGTCACAGACTTTCTCATTTTACAGCTAAACAGTACACTAAAATATGCCTCTGAAAACAGCGCTGCCTAGTTTTACAGTTTGACTGCAGTTTACGAGAATCATTGACATGATTGACAGCTGCGTTAGAGACTTCTCGGCTCTGATTGGTTGTCAGTGCGCCGCCGCCATAGATTATAGCGAACGCCATTTGAAGCAGTAGGAAGAAGGGGAGGGATGTGTTTTTTTCACAGACTATCTGTCTCATTTACTTCTTTCAGAATAAAGTGAGAGTTTCCACAATTATGACAGTTAACGTCATAAAAATTACTAACTACAGCTTTAAAGACAAAACAATTTGTTCACTCACATCTAAGATTTGGAATTTATACCTTCACATAGCAGAAATACAATTTTTTAGTGTGTTTTTTTCATTAGACTCACCTTTTCCAGTCTTTCATACCATGCCCTGTTATTTAGAAATACACTACTGTGATATTCTCAGTTTGTTCCGATTAGATTTCCATCTATCCAAAGCTGTTTTTATGTTTTTCCTAATGCACTCTGACGCAACACTAGTCCTTGAATCCAGGCCCTGATGTTGAACAAACTACAGTCTGTCCCTATATTTACCTTTGTCCACTTAATAACATGTCCTCTCTACGCTGTCTTGCAGTTGTTCATGGACAAGGAGAGGGCAGAGGAGCTGTGGCACAACAGACTGATCTCGCTGCGGCAGGAGAGGCTCATGGGAAGTCCTGTGACCTGATGGACATCAGAAGATCCTCACTTTCAGCTGTTTTTATTGTGTCTCAATCTGCCTTGTTATCGGACATCACAATGTTTCTTACTTATCCTTCCACTGATTTATCCTTCCTGTTATACAAACTTGTGAGAACTGGAGCAAATTAAAAGTTTGTGGACATGATGTGTTTATTATTTCATTAATGTAATTGTAATTCAGTTAAATGATCTGCTGTTCTTAATTTGGCTTTGTTTATATTTAATGAGGGAAGGATCTTATAGACAGATAAGATGTGTTTTACCATGTAGATATAGCATTTGATACATTTTGCCTTTTGTAATCAACCTGGTAATAAAGATAGATGTGATTTTTTTTTGGGAGAAAACTGCCTTTTGCTTTTGTGGTTAGATGGACTGTACTGATAGAAACACTGTCTCTCTCTTCACCAAAAACTTGTGACACTTGTTTTTGCTGTAAGATAGCAGCAGTATCTACAGATAAATACAGATGAATGAGTCACCCTGCCATCTAGTGACTTTAAAAAGTAGCCTGACTCACCCTTCAGTCACATTATCTTTTGATCTGCATCAGGATTAACATTCGGACTAGAGTAACCAGATTCTCACCTGCCGTGAACTTTGCTCTCCGCATAAATATTTATATACTATTCAGTGATTTATGTTTATGTTTATTCAGTGTTGTGTCTCATGTTGGAGCAGGGATTGAAGGCGGTGAAGAGTCCATACTCAGGCCTATTTGTGGAACAGCCAGATGGTAAATCTATACAGAGTCTGGGACACGGTGTGTCACTGCAGTACTCTCTAAATAGTCAGTTGTAATGAAGTAATAAATGGGAATGTACAGCATGATTTCCTAAGGCAAGAACACAAATTAAGCATTGCTTTGTTAGAGCTTGTTTGGAGTGAATGAAAGTTTTGTGAATGCCTTACATGTGTTAGTGGCTGTCTCAAATGTCTTCACACCTTACAATTACCAAAGCAAGAATCACTTTACAAACAAAAAAAAAAGTCTGGTAATTGAATCCTAGAGAGCTGCCTCTTGATTTCTCCTTCACCCTAACAACCATTGATATTTATGCAGCTTTGAAATAGAATACCTGTATAGTGATGGGATGGGTTAGATAACACCACAGCTAATTTGAGGTGACACGCACAAGCAATAAACGAAACGTTTTTATGAGAAATTTCTGGAGCCCGTTGCCATGGCAGCCACCCACAACACCGAGCGCGCGAATAGAGCCCTCTCAAAGCTCTGAATAACCAGCCAATCCGAGGCTCGGATCCGTGTCACATGACAGGTGTGGATGCCTAAATCACCTCCTCCGTAGTAACATTACCGAGGCTGAGCGGTGCAGCTGGGGGGCACCTGTGGCTGAAAGGATTATATAAAAGAAATATATTCAACTCAAATTTTGTTTGCACCCTCAAAATCAGTGGAAATGTTCAACAGCCTTCGCAGGGAGTTCGATGAGGATCCGTTTTTCTCGTGAGTAGCTCAAATTTTGTATTAAAAATACCTGTTATTGACCTGTTATTATTGAAATGTGACGTTATTGTAGGTTATTCTCAAAATGGTTTAAACTAACGCTAACATTAAGCTCAGAAGAAGTTTATCACGGTGATAAATGTCATTTAAAGTGTTACATTCCAGTCAAGATAGACTTTATGTTAATAGAAACCCCAGACGAACACTTCTATGCCCACAAGCTAACGTTAGTAACGTAACGGTTTGAGCTAACGTCTGTAATATAACGGTTTAAGCTAACGTCTATAATGTAACGTTAACGGCGCAAGCTAAAACGTTTAATAAACGGCTGAATTGATTCCGAAAATATTAAATATAGTCCCCCTTTTAACTTTATTTATATTAAAACTAATTTATTTATATTAAAACTAATTTGAACGTCGTTTTATTAACATAAGTACCGCCACAATGTGTTTCAGCCAGCCGAATAATGTTCAAACTTTTAAAAGTCACATGCAGGCTACATTCTTCATTTCTGTTATAATAATGAAGTTACTTATCAACAGCTGCTGTGAGATGGGACGTCTGCTGCAAGGACAGACACTTATTTTTCTTTATTATATCTTTAAAAGTAAGCTTAAAGGTAAATAAAGTATCAGGGGAAGCTGGCTATTACTCTATGATTTTGCCTTCTTTAAATTTACATGCAGGTCTGTATTTGTAGCTTATAGTTTTAGGAAGGAAACAGGGTGTCAGTGACAGAGTTTCCAGTATAGTTTAGAGAGTAATTATTCATTGATCATTTCTGAATAACTATCTACTCAGAGAGATTGATGACACTGCGTGCTACAGTCACTTATGACTTATTGCATGAGTGGACACCTGCTGATGAGGTGTGGCCACACTTGACCCGACTTCTAAGGCAAGCGTAAGAGTCTCTGAAATTATTTTTGGGTTGTGTCATTGAAGAATATATCTGCAAGGAGCTCCAAGATAGTGTAGTTGATAGAGGTTACTGAATAGTGTAAAGGAGTAGAGTTTTATTCCCAAACTTTAGCATGGTTTGCAGCCCTCAGTGTCATCTTGTAGACTTGCACTTGATTCCTTAGTGAAAGCCGAGATTCACTTTGTCTTTACTTCCTGTTCCTCTGCCATAGGGGGGATCCATTCCAGGCTCATAGGGAACATATGCGGCACATGATGCGAAGCTTCTCTGAGCCATTCGGCGGGCCCATAATACCCAGTATAATGGATGGAAGACACCGCCATCATGATGTGGCAGAACATCCAAGCTCATCTTTGGCGCTGAGGGATGAGCACAGGGTGAGAATGTACAATTATGAGTGGTTTGTCTCGTTGTAGACTCAAGCAATAGGCAGTAACGCTCTACCCAGTGTGCTACAGTATTGATGTATGTACAGGCACATGACTGACTAACCTACATACATGTCATTTAGGTCTATGTGGGACGAAGGATGAGGCTTCAGCAGTTCGGTCATACAATTAGGCCTCATGACCCCTCAGTCCACTTCTCATAGGCTTATAAGCACAGAAGATTAGTGTTTGAGGGTAGCGCTTAGTTTTGTAAGGTTATAGTGGAAGCTGGCCACTGGCAGCGTAACTGGAGCACCACTCACTGAGGTATGGGGCCATGTGAGTCTCTGGTTTAGTAGAAGGGCAACCCCCTTGGCCTCTCTGGACAGTTATATCTAGCCCTGATGAGCCCTATTTATAGTGCATTGTTCCACTGACACACTGCTTTCTTTCGAATACACGCACAGACTTCTTAAACACTCAAACCAATAGGACCCCAGAGAATTCTGCTGAGATGAGCTGCTGCTGAAGTTGGCCCAGTTGTCACATTAGCTGAAAATATAGTTTATCTAAAAATATAACTGCTTCCCTTTAAATCTTTAAAAAAATTAAATAAAATTCTGTTATATAGGATAAGGAGGCTATAAAAGCTGTGGCCTTCAAGCATTTGTAGTAATAACTTAAAATAATTGTATACGCTCAAACAATCTGATGTTACTTGTGCAGCAAACATTGTAAAGGCATGCAGAGGGATTGGTTCTGGCCTGCCATGTTTTGCACCCATTCACCTTTCCCATATCAACCCCTGTGCTGCTTATATATCCCTGCTAATTCAAATTTAGCCCCTGACACCTGCTTTAATCCCACTACCTCATGAGAGCCTGTATATTTATCCTTGATAATGACTTTCATCAGAAGCATAGCCTCAATAGCCAGCAGCCTGCTTTCTCTTTATTAGCATCATGCCATTAACTAGCTAATGCCAGCTGAGGAGGGGCACTGAATACTCGACTAATGACCTCAGTGGCAGTGGGTGAAATGGAGCTACGCTGCAAAATGTCAATCCAAATAAATTATTTAATCTAGTATTAGGAGTCATATACTGTTTCTGTATATGTTTCATATATTTGACTTGTTTGTTGGTTGTTGACAAGATATTGTTTAATTACAAGTATGAAAAGACAGTTTCAGAACATCAGGCCATGTTTCATTTTTATTTTTTGGGGAACAATACAATTTTATGACGAGTTAGGGTTTTACTGACTGAGCTTGATCACAAGTTGCAGCAATAGCAATTAGCAAACTTATCAATCGGGAGGTCTCTCTATACGGAGAAGAACCACACAAAAGGATCTTTTTTATCTTAATTCTAAAACAGAAATTTGGACAGGAGACGCAGATGTGAGATTTTTGTGACGTGAAAGAACATTTCTATGACCTCTCAATCGCTAGACTGCCTTGTTAATTGTCATGAACAATTAACAGAGTACCTACTGTCTGGTAAGATTTATTGGAATTAGGTTAACTGAATTACCATAAGGATCCACAGTTTTCATCACACAGTTCTGCTCTCTAACTCCCACACACACTCATTTATCTGAAGATGGGGAGCAGTCTTGTGGTGCCCAGCAGTGGTCAGAGGGCTGAAGCTCTGGTGCTGTGTTGTTGGCTTTGGAAAGGCTTGTGTGCGGATGTCATGGACACTCTGTTTTCTCATTGTTGCTCTTTTGGTCCATCTGTTTGGCAGAACGTGCCTTGGCAGTGCTGGTGCATTAGCAGTTAGATGACAGACAGCTCACGCTCAAACTGCTCTCCAATATCACAGGCACAAATGTGCTCTCAGAAACACATACATAAACACACACACACATACAGTATTAAAACACAAGCACAAGTACACAGACATGCTGGCATGCAAACACGCGAAACTGCACACACATATTGGCCACATCATGTTGGAGGGCTTGTACTTCTACTTGTTAAGCATTAGATTTCCTGCGGGAAAATAAGACCTGTCTTACTTTTCAAGGTTGCGGTACATTCTCACATTTCCCAGTCTCTTGCCAATATCCACTACCTGGTTTATATCACCTTTCAAAGCACTCATTCATCAGGGCACTTGTTTATAAAAGCACTGCTGAATGACAGTACTTTCTTTGATTCTGTGGTTTAAACTGAGTATGACTGGTGGTGTTAGGGCTGGAAAACAGCAGTAACTAACATAGGTAGTGCTGATATCATCTTTGTTGTAGATTTATACCCTTTAAATCAGATTTTCCTCCTGCTCTGGCAATGGGCAACAAAGCTGTTTGTACTGATTGACCTGCAGCATCTTTAAAATGTCCTTATCTTTTCTGTGCTCTTCTAGTTCAAAGAGCACCCATTTAGCAAAATGCCTCTTACTCCCCTGATGATGCACCACTTCCTGGAGGCTGCAGCACACACCCTCACCTTTTCTTTTAAGTCTGAGTCGTATCTTAAGCACATGTCCCCTATAGTGTAACTCATAGCTTTCCCAGGAGCAGCCTGCTTCAGAGGCACAGTGGCAGTTCAATATCAGATTGAGAGAGAGATAGAAAAGAGAATGTCAGTCTCCAGTAGTCCGGACAGCCTAAAATAATGTGTCAAAGACCACCGGGTCTACGTTCCCTATCTTGCACCCTCAATCTCTCCTCTGCTCAACCCTGGTCTAAATATAATGCTGGCAGATATGTAACTGGCATTTATTAGTTCATAGATGCCACTCTGGGATAAAATTGGCTGTGAGGCTTCATAGATACTGGTCAGGAGCGTTTTACATCAACTTGACATTTGAAAAGAGCTGAGAGAGCAGCCTTGGACTCTTTGCCCCCTGTTAGATCCCTGTCCTGACTGGTCCATCCAGCCTTCCTAGAATGAAGCTCAGTTTCAGTGTTAAACCCACGCTAATCTCTGGCAATGCGACCCAATTACACATGGAACACAAGTCATTCAACACCCCACTGATTACGCACAATACCCCTGTATATCACACCCCCAGAAAATACACACACCCGCATAGCGAGGGCTGTTGAGATGCTTATCCAGGGCCGCGGGGTCATAAACACCTGCGGTTTTGGCCCAGAGAACACAGGGTCTGACTGAAGGCTGCAGGCTGCTCCCTCCTTGCTCCCAGAAGGTTCATGGCCTTGAAGGGTTGAGCGTAAGGCCGTGGGGAGAACTCTGTGTAGCTGTGTCAAGGGCTTAGTGACCGATGTAAGACAACCTAACAGCTTTCGGCCAACAACCTCAGCAAACATGCAAAAAGTCTAGATTTGTGTGTGTAATATGCTATACAAATACAATACTGTGCCATGTTACTAAACTGATATTGTTTGGATCCTCAGGATATGAGCCGGTCGTTGTTGCCCTTTGGCAGTGTTGACAGCACGGTTAGTATTGTCGAGTCATCTGCTGTTCAACTGCACTGTTGTTTAAGTTTCTCATTTGAATACTGCCCAAATGCATGCTCTAACTCTGTAACCAACTCCACCCATTATTTATTGACTATAAGCAGTCAATAAAGTTGTCAAAGTGTTTCCTCTACATTCACAACAAATTTATACTATCATGCCAATCCATGTACACAATATTGCATTTATGATCATTATATTGTAAGAAATTATTTTAAGTCAGTTACAGTATAGTTGAATCTGAATCCTAAGCGTACTTCCTACCTGGACACTTGTAAAAGTGCTCTAGTACAGAACTATACTCTCAAGAAAAGTTCTTACTATGAAGAATAAAATACTGCATACAAAACATTAAACAGTGTAGTATATGCTAAAGGTTCATCTCTCCATAGACACAAAGGGTTAAAGTGTTATGTTACTTGTATTAGCTGGAAAATATATTGATTACATAGTCATTAATTTGAGAATAGTGAACACCCACACACAACGTCCAACATTAAATCAAGTCTTCACGTAAAGCAGATGTTTTCACCACCATGATATGTGCAGTGTTTTTCAATCAGCTGAAGCAAAGACAAGGAATCCAACTGAAATGAAAATGCTCAGCTTTGCATTGGCCTGTATGCATGCAAAGAAAAATGCAGTGTTTTTTTTTTAATTGTTGTGGAAACACAGTCTGAGTTTTGCAGAATCGATTGTGTGCTGCTTTATACTGCAGCATCTTCCCTCTTGTTTCTTTGACAAGATGAAGACTGCCTCTCTTGCTACTTGTACGTTGAAACCATAGTGATCTGCAGTATCTGTCTGTGTCTTTTTCGTTGCTGCACCCTTACAAAACAATGAAATATCCAATCTGATGCATCTTTGCATGCTGGTCATTGATGGCATCTGCGATATGCATGACTGACTTGTGTGGTGCACTGGGTTTGTACTGGCTCCCAGTGAAGCAAAGGTGGTACCTCAGTTGTGACCTACAGAAACTTTATTGATTTATTTAATAGGAAAATAAATGTGAATATGCAGTGGATCCTAAAAAAACTAATAGGAATGTGTGAGTTACATTCCAGTTATAAGAGGTGTTTTGCATCTGTACAATAGTGATTATAATGGGTTTTCTTGATTTAAACAATACAGTTGACATGAACGTCAACAAATATTATGAGCAAGATTTTTGTCTTAGGTCCAACCTCAATTGAACATGTAGCCAGACTTATGCATTTACCACAGTACTTTGCAGACAAGTTTTATTATTGACCACACAGACAGGTTCTGGTTAAAGTAACCCAAAGTGGAGCAAGTTGGCCATCTTTGAATTCTAAATAAAGACATAAGTATTTTCATGCTGGACTTGGTTTGTAGTTTTGTAATGAATGTTACGATGTCACATGTGGTAAGGTGATAAAATGTGAATGTCCTGGTTATAGTGCCCCAGATGGCACACATGTAAGACACATTTAGCTCACTGTACTGTGTGCGTGTAGGTTTGTACACATTATAGAGATGTTTATGAGCTGATAATGCCAAGCGACCATGTGGCATATGTGCCCAGCCCTTCAACTCGTCTTGCTCCGCTTCTCCTTTTGTGTTGGTTCAGGACATGATGATGAACCCATTCGGCATGTTCGACAACATGATGTCCAACATGAGAAACAGGATGGCAGACATGCACAGAAACTTTGTGAGTTTCATGATTTTGTGTTCTCTTCTGTTTGTTTGCTGCTTTCTCAGAGTGTTGTGATAGATAAACTGTAACTAACACTGTGTGCTTGTGTGTTTCAGGAGAACATGTCCACAGATTCAAACACCCACTCATTCAGCTCCTCATCAGTCATGACATACTCAAAGGTTGGAAATGAGCCTCCCAAGGTCTTCCAGGCGAGCTCATCAACACGCCATGCCCCTGGAGGGGTAAGCTACCCATCAGATCTGTTACTACTTCATATCACAGTACATTAGATCACTGCTCAGTACATTGAACTCAGAGAAGTTAATCTACAGATGACTCTACTTACAAGCAAACTTTTCTCACAGGGGCATATGATTGGTCTGTTCTGTTAAGGTCCACCAGAAATCATTTCAGTGATACTACATACATGATACCAGGGCCCTGGAACAGGCACTCCTAATTGGAATGCAGCCCTTAGTGCTATTATTAGCTATACTTGTGTTTTACCACTCACTCTGTCCAACTGCCTACTTTCTCACTGTTTTATGTAAGGAGTCAAATAAATATATATTATGTGCCTTTTTGTGGACAAACTGATGTGTCTGATGGGTTTAATAATGTTTTATCACAAGATCAAGGAGACACGGAAAGCAATTAAGGACTCTGAGAGCGGTCTGGAGAAGATGTCCATTGGTCACCACATCCAGGACAGGGGACATGTTGTTGAGAGGAAATTCAACAAGAAAACAGGAGAGAAGGAGTTAAACCAGGACTTTCAGAATATGGATGAGTGTATGTTAAATGATACAGTTTCCATTCCCTGATAGTCTGCTCTCAGCTCACTGAATTTTGCTTTTTTTTTTATCAAGTTGTTGCAGCAGCTACACATGGTCATAAATGTAGAGGGTCCTGCCATATGTGTTGCACTTCTCAAAAATGTATTTGCATGATAAAGCTATTTCAGAGATGATTCTAATTTTAGTCCACAGACTTACCTGACATGTTTCCTGATCCTTTATCCCCAGCTGAAGCTCAGACTTTTGACTATGAGTGGCAGCAGGAGGTGTCCAAGTTTGGGCCATCTAGCCCCATGTCCCGTCTACAGGAACCCCAGGCCCTAACCCATGGCGTTCACCGAGCAGCCCTCACCGGTCCTGAGCAGGAGCACAGGTCAGAATAACATGCTCAGACCCAAGAACAAGTGGCAGACACTGATAGCAGACACATACAGTATGCTTTGCTATATTGTGATATTTTATGAGACTGCAGTTAATTTAGCGTTTGAAGTGTGATTGTTTACCATGTGCTGTGTTCCCCACAGGGACCAACCAAAGGACAAGGCTAAGGGTAAGAGCAACATGAACGGCTCAAGCTCGACAAAGCAGTGAAAACATCTGTTTGTGCGCTTATTAAAGTCTTTCAAGCATCATGCAGTACGCCCCAGTGCTCTGTACGCATACACACACACACACACACACACACACACACACACACACACACACACACCTTGGTTTCATCATATAGAGAGAATCAGAAGACACTGACCCAGATTTTAGAATATTCATGAGGCTATACATTTTACATTACTGCTCCCAAGTTTCCAAATCATACTGCACAGTATGAACTGAAACCTGCTGAAAATAGCAGCCCTGTCACAGTGCACATTACTCTTACCATGTTGCTGTTACATACAGTGCAAGACTGACTGTACATCAACATGTAGTTAAGGTTGGCAGGCACTACTTCTATCATTGCACAGTAACACTCAAAGAGCAATTTAAATGATTTGGCATCAGATTAATGGGATTTTCTCTATGTATGGTATTGTGATGATGCCATCTGTTTGTCACATCATGTAATTTGCATAATGCAACAAGGCAGAAAGTGTTGTGACTTATCTACTGTTTGAAATCCACTAATGCACTTAGACAATGTCTAAATTATCCTCATGTCATTGTATTGTACCTGATGCTCTGGATATATTATTTTATCTGCTGTAATCTTTGTAAAAAGAAAAACCATACTCTACCCTTTTTATATGTTACTTCTCGTTTTTCATTTGATGAACTCTGTGCTGCGTGGCACGGTATCTTGACAACTGGATTATTCGCAATAATGCTAGCTTTGTTCTTGTATATTTTTCAAGCTTAAAAACAAATTGTGTCAAGGTAGACTATTGTCTGAAAATAAAGATATGAAAATATGAAGATTCGTCTGGTGTCATTTCTTTTATCAGTCCCAAAGTATTGCAATTTACAAGTGATAAACAGCGTTAATGAATAGCTGTTTCTTTGTATGTTACTGCTGACCTGCACAGAATCTGGGAGAGTGTGACTGTGTACTGTGATGAACCTCTCGTGCCTGTTCAGTAGTGACCCACAGGAGTATTTTTGGATCTAAGTGCTTGTCAGTAGCTCAGATTGGTTTGAGATGTTACACAGCTGTAAGCCCACCAGGCTCCCCTCTCACATGCTTATGTGTTTGACTTAATTAATCCCTTAGCTTCAACATAAAGATAGGAAGGGACCAAGGACCAATATATAGCTGAGCAAGGATTCAAATGTAAGTTGAGTTCTCAGTTTCTTGTCTCTGTTGCGTTTATGCAACATGGAGGATGAGCCATTTGTCTTAGGGTGTTGTACATTAACTCAAACTTACACAGGAGGGAGCATATTGGTCATTCATTGAGAAAAAAGCAATCTGAAGCTTTGTAAGGGATTGCACAATTCCGCAGCAGATAGTTAATATTGTATTGTCACTTCAGAACCTGCATCCACAACTAATGGGTTTTTGCTCTTATGAATCATGCTCTAACATAACTTCCTCCTCATCAGCTAAAGAGGTTATTGACTGACAGATCTTCCTCTATGCATCTTGAATAATAAGAAAACATCAGTATTGGTAGAAAAGTTTTAATATTCAATACAAATACGCTACAAAAGGATTGAGAATATCCAGTTGGCTGTTACAACTCTGCCGCCACCTGCTGGTCATCTGAGAACATGACTTTCTGTCCAGAATATTTACACAGTGCTTACAAGAAACATAACTTAAATTCAAAAAAAGATATACAGGATCTTGAGAAATTAATCACCCTCGTGACCACATCTGAGATCTGAGTATGGGACAGCCCCTTCTCAAAAATGTCACCAGATGTAGATAGAGCTACATGATTCCCTGAGGCTGTCCCTTCCCTGCGATCTTCTTGGAGCACTCCAGCAAAGCGTTGTGGATGTCTTTGGCACATGAGATCTGAGACTTGATCATGCCGAGGTACTGGGCGTAAGACATGGACTCTGTCTGCACCGTGTCCGGCTTGGTGGCTGTCGGGACCAGGTTGGGTGAATGTTTGGCGCTGTCGATGCTCTGGGAGAGGCACTCATATGCCAGCCGCTGCACAGAGGAGACAAAGCGTGAGTTTGTGTGGTGTATTTTGAGTGTAGATATAGTAGCATGTATTACACATAGACAACCACCTGGGCTACTGTACATAGTTTCACAGACAACCATCTCTAGGGTTTACAGAAGATGGCCCTAAAAAGACCATCTCTGAACCAACAACACATCCAACCTTGAAGCAGATGGGCTACAGCAGCAGAAGACCACACCAGGTGCCACTCCTGTCAGCTAACAACAGGAAACTGAGGCTACAGTTCACACAGGCTCACCAAAACTGGACAATAGAAGATTGGAAAAACCTTGCCTGGTCTGATGAGTCTTGATTTCTGCTGTGACATTCGAATATTAGGGTCAGAATTTGGCGTAAACAACATGAAAGCATGGATCCATCCTGCCTTGTATCAACAGTTCAGGCTGGTGGTGGTGGTGTAATGGTGTGGGGGATATTTTCTTGGCACACTTTGGGCCCCTTAGCACCAACTGAGCATGGTTTAAATGTGTCCATCCCTTTATGACCACAGTGTACCCATCTTCTGATGGCTACTTCCAGCAGGATAACGCACCATGTCACAAAGCTCAAATCATCTCAAACTGGTTTCTTGAACATGACAATGAGTTCACTGTACTCCAATGGCCTCCACAGTCACCAGATCTCAATCCAATAAAGCACTGTAATGGATGTGCAGCCAACAACTGTGTGATGCTATCATATCAATATGGACCAAAATCTCTGACAAATGTTTCCAGCACCTTGTTGAATCTATGACACCAAGAATTAAGGCAGTTCTGAAGGCAAAAGGAGGGCAAACCTGGTACTAGGAAGGTGTCCCTAATAAAGTGGCCGGTAAGTGTACATGGCTTTAACAGGGGGCCCGTTGCACAAAAGTAGGATTCAGACATCCAGGATAAATGACTGAGCTGGGTTCAACGAATCCAAAACAAGAACGTCCAGGCTTAATGGGTTGCACAAAGACCAAGCCAGGATGAGCAGACACGGATTCATCAAGCCAGGTGAAACCAATCCTAGATCAGTGCGCGCACGCGGCTTCCTCAAATAGACCCCGCCATCGATCACAGATTCACCGATTCACCATGGCAACAAGAGCGGCGTACTTTTCCCCGTCGGAGGCAGAAATCCTCATGGAGGCTTACGAAGAGGTAAAGGATCGGATCAAATCAAAAAGAAAGGCAACACCGCCACAGTTATAAACAACGAGAGAAAGCGTGGCAAAGTATTGCAGACCGCCTGAATGCGTAAGTAGTGCACAAATACACACTCACTGCTCCGCTGAAACCATCACAATTAGCCTACAATCCAAATGTTAATTAACATCTCCGAAAACGAAGTTGTACTCTGATTATGAATCAGTTGA